>NW_024067915.1:0-300000 GCF_009389715.1 Phoenix dactylifera
TATTCTCAAGAGTTGAGAATTTGAGCCATGTATCATTGGTGATTAATTTCTAAATGCTCCTGATCAATGGATCATCACGAGGACGGTGATCGATCCGATCAGTGCACAGATCAACTTTCCTTCTGGATGGACGAGACTTGAGTCCACAGTGTAGGGACACTGAAGTGATAGTGCAGGTGCTTGTTAGAGAACAAAAGTACTGAGCGTGACCAAGACAAGAAGTCACTTGGATGTCTATCCATTCGTCAGTGACTTGCTTGATGTTGCAGTAGTATGACTGGTCCTTTGACCTGTGGTGCTTCAGCTACTCACAGTAAGGTTATTGTAGTTTGACTACACGTATACATGGTCTCTAGTCATATGGGTCCTTGTGGTGTAGATTGGCTGCAGTAAGTTCACTGTAGGAGTAGGGTATGCACTCACATGGAATCTATCGACCTTGATAGAAGAGGAATGATCCTATGTGATTTGTTAGACTGAGTTCTAAGACCTTGGCCAGGGCATTAATATAAAGTGGAGAAAGAGTTTTCCACGAATGAACTCGAGTCGAATAAATCTTGACATATGACAGACGAAGGGGTTTGACGAGTTATTCATGACCTCCGTCCTGTAGGGATCCACGATAGTAGGACTGTATCACACGATAACTGCACCTAGAGGTTCATCATTCTATTCTACTGGGTAGCCACTACATGCTGCTAGGTGTCACTAGTGGATGGTGGGACTCACAGGGATTATCTCGATGATCGATAAACCCTAAAGAGTAGAGTTGGAATCGTTCCAATCCATTGAAAGGAGTTTTCAATGATATTGCGATAGAGATCATAATATATCTCACTACCAGTCAGAGTAGAACCTATGGGGTCACACACACTACAAGTATTGACCGATCCGATGGTTGAATCGTGATTAGAAATCACAAGTAATCAATTCGATTGATATTCAGTTGAAGAAGGAACAATGGAATTAATTAATTGGACTTAAACACAAATCCTACTTCGAGTAGGATTCCTAGAGTCCTAATTAGATTAGGACTGGGAATCCTAGTTGGGAGTAGGACTGGGATTCCTACTTGGAGTAGGATTCCTACAATCCTAATTAAGATTAGGAGTTTTGAATTAAAGATTCCTACTTGGAGTAGGATTCCTAGAGTCCTAATCGGATTTGGACTTCGGATTCAAATTAGAGTCCTAATTGGATTAGGACTAAAATTAAATAAGTCCTAATTGGATTAGGGTTTCTTAAGTTCTAATTAATTATTAATCTAATGAATCAACATGACTCCTAATTGGGTTAGGATTGAAGAGTTCAATTGAGTCATGGTTCACTCAAGTTCTAATTGGATTAGGACTAGTATAGATTGAACCCAATTGATTCATGATTGGTTAAACCCTAATTGGATTAGGGCTAAACCACATTAGGGGCTCCCAATCCTCTTTAGAGGAGGATTAGGGCCAACACAAGAAGGAGGGGCTCACGCCCCTCCTCCTTAATCTTCCTTGGTGGCGGCAACACAAGAGGGGCCGACGCCCCTCTTGGAAAAGATTTAGGGCTCCTAATTTGTAGGAGCCCTAGGTACTTTAAAAGGAGGTGAAAGGGGGGCGGCGCCCTAGGATTGATGCTCTCCTCCTTGCAGCCGTGGCCTCCCTCTCCTCCTTCTCCATCTTCAGCCGCAAGCAAAGGAAAGCAAGGGAAGATTGTTTGGTGGCCTCTTCCTCCTCCCTTCTCCCTTCCAACGCAAGGAAAAGAAAGAAGGCTGCAGGGGCTTTGATCTTCTTCCTCTCTTTATCCTTCTTCTTCCTCCTCTCAAGCACAATCAAGGGTTGATTGAAAGAGAGGAGATCAGCCATCAAAAGTTATCTCTGCAAGGGAGCTAGCACCCCGGGGAGATAGAAAGCTTGGATTGGTCCTCTGCTTCGAGTGGATACCCGTAGAGGCCGGGCACTTGAACGGCTTCAAGCGAACCTTCATCCTAAACCACGAACTTCAGTTTACGGTGATCATCTACCCGCACAAGGTGAAGATCTGATCTTCTAAAGTTTTAAAAAGTTTTTAATCCTTATCTATCTACGAACGGTCATGAACAACGTTCATGCGATGAACGTCGATCCCGCGCATGCCTCTTCCGCTGCCATCTGAATTTTTTTTAAATTTCAGCGGCATGATCGGGGTTCTCTAACAGTGGTATCAGAGCCAGGTTCCGTAGATTAAGGTAAGGATTAATTATTAATAGGCTTATTAGATCTGAAAATTGAAAGATTATGCATGCTGAAAATTTTCTGCATGCAGATTTTTCTAGGGTGCTGATTTTTGCATGCTGATTTTTATGTGATAAAAAGATGATTCTAATTGCATTGTTAATGGGATTACAAAGTTTAGAATCATGATTAGCATATCAGCAACCTTTGTCATAAGATAATCAATTAGTTTTCAGATCTGAAAATTATAATCGCTGCATGTGGTGATGATCATAGGATTCAAACCCTTTTGGTATCAAATGTAATGACCTGCGATGTGATCTGTAATGTCATGTAATTTTTCAGATGCTTGCATGCATCTTATTTGATGTTTTGAGAGGCCTGCGTGCCTCCTAAAAAAAGATGTAATTTATTATTATTTTTATTTTACATCTGGTTGTATTTCTGTGATGTGATGTACGTCAACGATCAAGTCGAAGATGATGCATGAGATGAGCAGGGGTCTAAGCGGTTGGTGGCGATTGGATCAAGAGTTGGTCAAGGATCGAATCAAGGAGGCTTAGAACCAATTTAAGAGTTGAAGACCAGTTGATCGGTTGACGTGCATGTGCTTGTAATACGACCTAACTAGAATCTATGATCATCACCTATTTAAAGTTTAGCTTTATTTTGATGCTGCGATTATAACTGCCTGTGATGTGCCGTTTGCATGTGATGTGAATGAAAGCCGGGTAGATAGGTTTACATGTGATGTAACAAACCCAATTGAGACCTAAATTAAAACCTCCTCAATCAAGTCGAGAGTGAACCAACATGAGCAAGTCATATTAGATTAATTGATCTAATTGGTGTCTAGAAAAGCATGAAAGGTGGTTACTTAATTAGGACCTCACTCTCTGAGTAAGGGGAGCCTCCCACCTGCTAACCTGGCCAATTGTTCGATTACCTCTTATGAAGAGATCAAGTTGCAAACACTAAGACCTGATTAACCAATATTAAGTCAATAGGTCTTCCACTGTAGTAAAGCTGCTAAGGCCTTTCTGATGTTGATTTGTCTCGGCTGGATACAGTGGTCAAGTTGCATCGGGGGGCTGGACCTCTCTATAGACATGAGATGTTGTAGGGTAAAGGTGGGGTTGGGCACCAATAACTGTTAGGTGAGGACCCAATGACGACTTTATTCCTACGGTTATACGGTGGGTCTGACTTAACTAAGAAATGGGACCAATAACTGTTAGGTGAGGTTTTCATGGCTTAGAGACCAAGTTACACTGCAACATGCTTGAGAAGCATTGTACAAGAGTTGTACATTCATCAATCTATGTGTCACCAATAACTGTTAGGTGAGGTGGCATGTAAATTGGTGGGACCGCAGTACCCACTAGAAACCCTAGTCGTGTGGGATTTCCGTTTTCTTACCAGGGGAGTGTGAGGAATTCGAGAAAATATTGGGAGTTACATTTGTTCTAAAAGACCTTAGAACAGATTAGGATCAGGTACAAAAGTCTAACTAGAATCTTTACTCTCTGAGGATTATAAAGTCAGCTTCTAGACTCTTAACTCATATCCTATAGAACAACCGTTTGACCAAACTCAATTATAAAGATTGGCTCAGCAAATTTCAAAAAAAAATAGTTTTGAATTGTGAGAAATTCGGGTATGTGCTAGACCATGGAATCCCGGTGTTACCAATCCGTCCGATCACTGATCAGCGTAAGACGCTTGTTAAGTGGACGAACAATGACAATAAAGTTACGTGCTGCACAATGGCATCCATGTCCAATGCATTACAATGCCAGCATGAGAACATGAAGACTGCCAGGAATATATTAAATCACCTGCAAGAGTTGTGTGGTGATCAGAGTCACGCAGCTCGGTTTGAAGTGTCCAAGAGGCTCTTCAAAGCCAAGATGCACGATGGGCAGTCTGTCCATGATCATGGTTTGACCATGATAAAGGACTTAGAGAAGCTTGAGAAGCTTGGCATGACCATGCACAAGGAATTGCAAACGGATTTGATCCCGCAATCCCTTCCAGCTTTATATGAATAGTTTATAGTAAACTACCATATGAACAAGGTTGTATGCACTAAAATAGAATTGTTAAATAAATTGGCAACTACCTTAGGGACCTTGAAAAAGTTCAAGGGGCATCGTTTTCGCTGTCAAGTTGGTTTCTACTTTCAAGAGAGAGTCTATTTGGAAGAAGAAGAAGCCTGCGAAGAAGCAGAAGACTAAGAAATCACCAATAAGGAAGTTCCAAGAAAAAGGCCAATATTAAGGAAAAGTGTTTCCATTGCATCATGGACGGCCATTGGAAGAGGAACTGTCCTACATACATGGGAAGCATAAAGAACATGAAGGGTGACAGACTTTCAGAAGGTATGTCAGATATGCTCAGGATACTTAGGGACTGTTACCTATTGCTAGCAGAAATTTGATTTCTGTATTTTATTTAGCACAGAAAGATTTTTATTTGAAAAATAAATTGATTCAACATGATTTTATGATTGACAGTCTCTATCACATACATATGGATGTATCTGTGAATATATCTGAGCAAATAGTGAATACCATAGGATCTAAAAGATCCAAAAATGAGATAAATCTAAAGTATTTATGGCACCTCAGGCTTGGCCATATAGGAGAAGACAGAATAAACAAATTGGGAAAACATGAGCTTTTGGGATCATTGACTTTCGAGTCATATTTGATTTGTGAATTCTGCCTTCAAGGAAAGATGGCCAAATTATCCTTTGTAGGACACAGGGAGGTCCACTGAAATACTTACCCTAGTACACACTGATGTGTGTGGCCCATTCGATGTGCAGGCTAGGGGTTGTAATTTTTTACTTCATTTTACCGATGATTACTCACGGTACGGATATGTGTATGAGACACAAATATGAAACTTTTGAAAGGTTCAAAAGCTTAGATATGAAGTAGAAAAATAAGCACAAAACTCATTAAGGTTCTTCGATCAGATCGAGGAAGTGAATACCTTAATGGAGAGTTCCGTGATTATCTCAAGGAGAATGGTATAGTTTCATAATGGACTCCTCCTGGTACACCTCAGCTCAATGGAGTGTCAGAGAGGAGGAATCGGACTCTATTGATATGGTCCAGTCCATGATGAGCTTCACTGATTTACCCTTGTTTCTTTAGATAGATGCCCTGTTTTCAGCTATTTACTTGTTGAATAGAGTTCCCTCTAAAGTCCATTCCTACCGCACCATATGAGATATGACATGGTAAGAAACCAAGATTTGGGGATGTCCGGCCCACGTCAAGAGACTACAGGCAGACAAGTTAGAGGCTAGGACCATAAGTGCTCGTTTTATAGGATATCCTAAAGAGTCATTAGGATACAGTTTTTACGTCTCAGAAGATCACAATGTGTTTGTGAGCCGTCATGCCATCTTCTTGGAAAACCAGTTTATCCTTGATAGAGGCAGTGGGAGGAAAATTGAGCTTCAAGAGAAAGTCTCTGAAAAGCAACGAGTCATGGATCCTATCGAACCCATTAATACAGAGCCAGTACACGATGTCCCTCAACCATCTCGCAGATCAAGTAGGGTCTCCCATCCTCCCGATAGATACTTAGGTATACTAGAAGAGGATACCGAGAAAATGTTCCTAGTGGGAGATAGGGATCACACGCAGGATCCCAAAACCTACGACGAGGTGATATCTGATATCGATTCCGAGAATTGGTTGGAAGCTATGAAGTCAGAGTTAGACTCCATGCATTCCAACCAAGTCTGGACCTTAGTAGATCCACCAGAAGGTATTGTACCTAATGGATGCAAATAGATCTACAAAAGGAAGATAGGTTCGGATGGAGAGGTAGAGACCTGTAAAGCAAAGCTTGTGGCGAAAGGGTATAGTCAGCGCGAGGGCATTGACTATCAGGAGACCTTTTCACCTTTAGCCATGCTGAAATCCATCCGAACATTGCTTGCCATTGCAGTATTTCATGATTATGAAATCTGGCAGATGGATGTGAAAACAGCTTTTCTGAATGGATATCTTGATGAAAACATCTATATGGAACAGCCTTCGATTTCACTTACAGTGATGGAGATCACAAGGTCTGCAAGCTGCAAAAGTCCATCTATGGACTAAAGCAAGCATCTCGGAGTTGGAACATTCGTTTCGATGACACAATCAAAACATTTGATTTCATCAAAAATGAAGAGGAACCATGTGTTTACAAAAGAGTTAGTGGAAGTGCTGTTGTATTTCTCGTACTGTACGTGGACGACATCCTCCTGATAGGGAATGATATTCCCATGCTAACCTCGGTCAAGGTCAGGTTGTCAAAAAGGTTCTACATGAAAGACCTTGGGGAAGCATCCTATATTTTGGGAATAAAGGTCTATAGAGATAGATCTAAAAGGATGCTTGGCCTATCACAGAAGATGTACATAGAGGAAGTGCTGAAAAGGTTCAGCTGGAAAACTCTAAAAGGGGTCTCTTACCCCTAAGGCATGGAATTAATCTCTCCAAGAAAATGTGCCCCAACACATCTGAAGAGATTCAACGCATGAGCAAGATCCCCTATGCATCAGCAATAGGGAGCCTCATGTATGCCATGCTATGTACATGACTTGATACAGTACATGCTGTGAATGTCACGAGCATATGTCAATCAGATCTAGGCAAGAAGCACTGGATAGCTGTGAAGAACAGTCTTAAGTACTTGAGAAGAACTAAGGACATGTTCTTGGTCTTTGGAAGAAGATCAGAGTTGAAGGTAGAAGGATGCACACATATTGATGATAGAAAGTCTACATCTGAATATGTGCAATGGTGGTTCAGTAAATTGGAAGAGTTCCAAACAACAGATCATTATAGATTCTACCTTAGAAGCTGAATGTTAAGCCGTATCTAAGGGTGCAGTGGAAACCTTCTGGTTAAAAGTTCATTGCAGAGTTAGGTGTAATGTCATTAGATGCCATAACACTTTACTGCGATAACATTGGCACCATAGCACTAGCTATAGAGCCAAGGTCTCATCAGAAGTCCAAGCACATAGAGCGGCGCTTCCACCTCATACGCGACTATGTTGAGAACAAATATGCAGAGGTGCAGAGAGTAGACTCCACGGATAACGTGGCAGACCCATTCACTAAGCAGCTAAGTCAGCAAAAGACTGAAGCCCACCTTGAGAAGATGGGGCTCAGATATATGACTGATTGGCTTTAGTGCAAGTGGGAGATTGTTAGATGTATGCCCTAGAAGCCAATCTGGCTGACACATTGTTAATTCTAGGGTCATAATTTTGTACTTGACTATTTATTATTGAATAAATAAAAGGCATCTTTTCATTCATATTATTTATGTGTTTATGAATCGTCCAAAAAATTAATAAGATGATGATGCATATTCTCAAGAGTTGAGAATTTGAGCCATGTATCATTGGTGATTAATTTCTAAATGCTCCTGATCAATGGATCATCACAAGGACGGTGATCGATCCGATCAGTGCACAGATCACTTTCCTTCTGGATGGACGAGACTTGAGTCTACAGTGTAGGGACACTGAAGTGATAGTGCACGTGCTTGTTAGAGAACAAGGGTACTGAGCGTGACCAAGACAAGAAGTCACTTGGATGTCTATCCATTCGTCAGTGACTTGCTTGATGTTGCAGTAGTATGATTGGTCCTTTGACCTGCGGTGCTTCAGCTACTCACAGTAAGGTTATTGTAGTTTGACTACACGTATACATGGTCTCTAGTCATATGGGTCCTTGTGGTGTAGATTGGCTGCAGTAAGTTCACTGTAGGAGTAGGGTATGCACTCACATGGAATCTATCGACCTTGATAGAAGAGGAGTGATCCTATGTGATTTGTTAGACTGAGTTCTAAGACCTTGGCCAGGGCATTAATATAAAGTGGAGAAAGAGTTTTTCACTAACGAACTCGAGTCGAATAAATCTTGACATATGACAAACGAAGGGGTTTGACGAGTTATCCATGACCTCCGTCCTGTAGAGATCCACGATAGTAGGACTGTATCACACGATAACTGCACCTAGAGGTTCGTCATTCTATTCTACTGGGTAGCCACTACATGCTGCTAGGTGTCACTGGTGGATGGTAGGACTCACAGGGATTATCTCGATGATCGATAAACCCTAAAGAGTAGAGTTGGAATCGTTCCAATCCATTGAAAGGAGTTTTCAATGATATTGTGATAGAGATCATAATATATCTCACTACCAGTCAGAGTAGAACCTATGGGGTCACACACACTAGAAGTATTGACCAATCCAATGGTTGAATCGTGATTAGGAATCACAAGTAATCAATTCGATTGATATTCAATTGAAGAAGGAACAATGGAATTAATTAATTGGACTTAAACACAAATCCTACTTCGAGTAGGATTCCTAGAGTCCTAATTGGATTAGGACTGGGAATCCTAGTTGGAGTAGGACTGGGATTCCTACTTGGAGTAGGATTCCTATAATCCTAATTAAGATTAGGAGTTTTGAATTAAAATTGGATTCCTACTTGGAGTAGGATTTCTAGAGTCCTAATCGGATTTGGACTTCGGATTCAAATTAGAGTCCTAATTGGATTAGGACTAAAATTAAATAAGTCCTAATTGGATTAGGTTTCTTAAGTCCTAATTAATTATTAATCTAATGAATCAGCATGACTCCTAATTGGGTTAGGATTGAATAGTTCAATTGAGTCATGGTTCACTCAAGTTCTAATTGGATTAGGACTAGTATAGATTGAACCCAATTGATTCATGATTTGGTTAAACCCTAATTGGATTAGTGATAAGTGCTAAATAATGCATAAATTAATATCTTATTCATAGCACTTATCATTATTTTAATTCATATATTTAGTGAATTTAACATAAGAAAATGTGTTCCCCTTCATCATGGCATTATTAAAAATAATTCGAGTTTGCTTGATTTTATTGGTCAATTCTAATATGTGCAGATCGAGTCGAACTAATTGGGATGATGTCTGAACTAATTTGTGCAGGTCGCTGAACCCATGTCCACGTCACCCTTTTAGTGCTTAGAAATTAAGCTTCTACGTCACTTTCACTCCCATGTTCAAAGAATGGAACCAAGCCATCCTTTTCTTCTAGCTTAAACTCACAGCATCCTTATCTCTTCTTCGGAATAAATCCCAGCTTCTCCCCTGTTTCAACCTCCATGTTCTTCCCAACTTCCAACAACCGGATCAAGCTTATCCTATAGAATCATCCCACGATTTGGCTTCATCCCATTCGAACCAACATCCAAACTTCCCCTTGCATCTGTGTCATCTTCCCATCGCTTCTTCATCACAGCGAACGTCCCAGCTCACCATATCTGTGATTCATCTTCATCTCGTGGCCAGTCAAATCCCAAGCTTCACAGGTTGTTTTCCCGTTCGGATCAAACAACTAAATGCATAGCATCCACCGAATCTCCCAATGTCCCTCGGAATCACATCCACGTTGATCTAACTTCATCCCGCATCTTTCTCCCAACCGTGATCTTCTCCCGTTCGGATCAGCACCCCATTTCTTCCGAACGCCCATGGATAAGCTCAGCCCCAGCTCATCCCCCCTCCTCTTCACCCGTGGGATAAACTCAAATCCCAGCCGTATCCTTCTTCCGAACCAAGTCCAGAGCCCGTCCCAACTCCTCTGTTCACACTTCCAGCCGTTCGACCAATGCCTTCCCATTTTTTTCTCCCAGCCGCATTTAGCCATCGGCAGAATCCTCAAACTCCCAAACATGGATCTCAGCCCTCCTTCTATCTCAGTTCATCCTTATCTTCCCATCACGTATCCTCCGGCATCTTCCTTCACCCGAGAACATCATCCCTTGTTCCACGACATTCAACCAATTCACCTTCATCCCCTGCTACCAGCTCATCACAAATCAAGCCAAGCCATATCCCAGCGTTCATCCTTAGAGTACATCCTCTCCCCACTCCAAGAATCAGCATCCCACGGTCAGCCATCGTTCGGATAAATCCAAACCTCCACGTCCTTCCCGAGCTTATCCTCCCAAAATCAAGTCCTCTGTTTCTCCTCATCATCTTCTCTAGACCACACCAGTGAATATCCGAATCACCCGCGAGCGAGTTCATCTTCCCAACGTCTCTCTCAAACTTCTCTTCATCGCACGAACCCAACGTCCTCCGAGATCCTCTCAACAGACCCTGCTTCGGAACAGGGGTTCAGATTTCACAGATGGATTCTTTCCTCCCAATCTCCTGCCATTCCGGATCAACTCCATCTTCATCCCACGTACATGATTCTCTTCTGCCGAATTCCTCCCACGCATCTCGGCATGCCAACGGGATAAGTTTCAATCTCAGCATCCCATGCGATCGTTCCTAGCAAATCTAAGCCTCCGCATGCACCCCAGATTCCACGGAAATCAGCTCCCAGTTCCGTTCCCAACAACCATCAACATCCTCTGTTTCCGGATCACCTTCTCCCAGCTCATCTTATCTTCAGTTTCCGGATCCGCGCCCTCCTCCTAGCGGAACAGCCTTGCATCCAAGCTTGATCCGAGTTCCTCCCAGATTTCCTATCCTCTCGGAACAAATCTCATCCCAACGGCAGCACAACCAAACTCCCAGCGTCCAAGGATCAAGGAACAGAGCCGGGATCTTCTCAACCGCATCTCGCTTCATTTCATCCTTATCCCCTGCGTGATAACAGAGGCTGTGAAGGCTATAAAAGGGAATCAATGCATGCAGGCTAGAGGCATTCCTCCTCTTCCCCACGAGGGGAGGGGGCTGATCCCATTCCTTCTTCCCCCACCGGGGGGGGGGAGGCTATTCCTAGCTCTCGGAGGCAAGTCCCACGGGAGAAGAAGAAATAAAAAATAGAGGGAGAGAGAAACATTTTGGGCATTTCGGGAATGAATTTCCATAGAAGTTCAAGAGGGAGAGTAAGCCGGCGAAAGGAAGAGATGGAAGCCCGCTGCTGTGCTGCTGCTGCCGTCTCCAACTCTATGCAGGGCTGATCTCCTCTCTAGGGCTGGATGCAGCCCTAACACAGGGACATGGTTTTTATATTTTATTTTATGTTCTTGGAGTTGTATGAACTTATTGTTTTTAATGGAATCTTCTTTTGAATCATATTTAATTTCTGTGATTTTAAGTATGATGTTCGTACAACTGTTCTTCATGATCACTAGGTAAATATAAGATAGTCCATGCTTAGGGAAGATGCGATGTGCTACCACCTTAGATTAGGATAGACATTTCATGCCAACCGAAGATAGATTATGCCCAAATTACTTTTGTGAATTTTTATTTAAATGCTTATTAGGCTTGTAGCCAATTTGCATGTTTATCCAAGAATAAATTAAAATATAAATAACCCTTGTTCCGATGTTAGTGGTGAATTCCTTGCCCTAGGTTCTCCCAAATTGATATCATTTTAATTGCATTTTTTTTATTCAATTGCTTAGCTAATAGTCTTCACAAATTCATCATTTTAAATATTTTTATTTTTAAGAAAAATAACTATACCCCAATCCCTGTGGATCGATACCCGTAATCACTATCCTACTAGATACGTGCTATTGCATGGTCTTTAAAGTTGACTATCAATTTTTGGCGTCGTTGCCGGGGATTGGTAGCATAGTTGTTTTTCTTTTTATTAAAAAATTTTTTTTAAAAAAAAAAATTCGAAAAATAAAAAAAAAAAAAAATAAAAATAGTTTCTATTTTTACTTTCCTTATCTCCTTCTCCTCTCTTACTAATTTTTGATTTTTCTTGGTATCATTTGATCAGGAACCAAAGAGGAAGTTTGGGACAATTAGAAAGGGAACGACTGAAAAAAGTGTACTGTAGAGGTTTGCTTTTTTTAAAAAAAAAAATTGCTGGAAATTCTGGTAACATCTAAACCTTTCTTATTTAATTTAAATTTCCTTTTGTGGTGATTGTTTGATTTTAAATTCAGCAAAAGTGTGAATGCATGCCTGATACACATACACCAATTAATCCGCACATAGTAAGGGCAATCACCCCAACAAGATAAGAACTGGATTTCATCACCAGATTCTTGCCCAAATTAGGTGAATCAATTCTCACATAGCCATCATTTTAAATTAAAATCAATTAGACATTGGCCCCTAGGGACATTCGAGCTCAATAGGACGAAGATCACCGAAAGTTGCACAAATTTCGCTCTGTGGCTTAGTTGATGTCTAGGCAAGCTTTGTCCCAAGGGAGACAGTTCATCTGTTCGAGGCAAGTGGTTTTTAAGTGGGACCTTTGCAACGCATCGTGACCCCCCCACTTACCTGGGAGCTTACCTGGTCAACTCAGTTCATTAGACCGGATTGGAGGCTTAGGTGCCCTCTTCAAACCAGTTAGGAGCTGTCTAGTGATTTTAGGGCAAACATGAGGAATTGATGTGTTTTTCTTTTAATGCATGCTTAACTGCACCTGATGCGTCTGGCTGAAGACGTTAAACTTAGCGCTTGTTGGGAGGCAACCCAATTTTCATAGGTTATTTTTGCATATTTTCTTGTCGCATTTTTTTTATTTTCTTAACAGGATCCCTCATATTACTGATGCAACTACGGTAAAATGCTTCTATCCTCCATATGCATCATATTTTCGTCCAAAAAAAAAATATATAAAACAATACAAATAATAATATAATATTCAAAAAAAAAAATTTCATCAAAAAAAAAAACATTGAGGACAATGTCTGATCTAGGTTGGGGGGTATAGGATTCGAATTTTTGAAGAAATTTTTTTTGCATTTTCACATTTTTAAGTGAATTTCAAAAAAAAAATGAATTTCAAAAAAAAAAAAAACTAATTTCTATGCTTTAGTGCTGAAATGATAAACACACAAAGTATATAAAATCTAAAAAGCCCAATAACTAGTCAGGAGTAAGTCAATTTGAGTTCTTTTTATTAAAAGTTCTTTTAGTAAGTTGTAAGTTAATTTTTACTTTGGAATTTCACAACACACATGGCCTGCACTTCTAAGGGTTAGGTTCAACATGATGTTGTTAAGTCTGGTAGCAACCTTGAGTCCTGATGAATCATACCTATCTAATTCACTATTAAAAAAAAAAAGAGAGAGAGATAAGTGAATTTAGTCAGGTACATCGAAAAGGGCTACCTATTGTCAAAGGTCAGCGGGCTTGTAATAAGGAACCCGAGCGTAGGTCCGTAGGGGAGTCTTGATGCCCAACACCTTATGCCATCTGGTGTGGGAGTGTTGACTGAGTGCTCGCTACACGGAGGAATCATTACAAGAGTAAAAGTGCGTAATTTATAAATCTCAAAAAAAAAGAAAGAAAAAAATAAAAAAATAAAAAAAAAGAGAAAAAGAGAAAATAATATTGACCTTGAAAAAGACGATAGTGTGAAAGCCGTCGTTGTAAAAATTCGAGTAAACTGGAATATTACAGATAAAGCCCATGAGGTATTAAAGTAAACATCCACAACTCTCGAAATCCTGCAAGGTAGGATGATTTTGAATCAGTGATTAGGTCTTATCTGACCAATTCTTGGAAGCTACTAGTTTTAGCAGTATTTTGGAGAATCTAAAGCCTTAGCTTGTGTATGGTCCAGATATCACCGAGCACCCAAGTATGAATTAGCCTTACAACTCTCTAACGGAAACTTAATGACTTCAGCTTAAGTTGCATCTTGACCTAGGATTTGGGCTGACTTAGTAATAAAACTTTGTGTGCTTTTGAAATTCTTGGCACTTATGCATTTGAAATCAGATTTTATAAAACAGTAAAATAAATTCTTTAGGTAGGGACAGCAGTTTGTGGGTATCTGAGCCGGAAACCCTCACGAGACAAAACTCGTCCACTAGGGCCACCTAGGGGTTTAAAGCCTTATTGCATACGGTAAATGCAATCGCGATTCCTGCGAAAGTGAGTTAATTTCTTTTTCTATTTTTGCTTGAGGACTAGCAAAATGTAGGTTGGGGGGTGTGATAAGTGCTAAATAATGCATAAATTAATATCTTATTCATAGCACTTATCATTATTTTAATTCATATATTTAGTGAATTTAACATAAGAAAATGTGTTCCCCTTCATCATGGCATTATTAAAAATAATTCGAGTTTGCTTGATTTTATTGGTCAATTCTAATATGTGCAGATCGAGTCGAACTAATTGGGATGATATCTGAACTAATTTGTGCAGGTCGCTGAACCCATGTCCACGTCACCCTTTTAGTGCTTAGAAATTAAGCTTCTATGTCACTTTCACTCCCATGTTCAAAGAATGGAACCAAGCCATCCTTTTCTTCTAGCTTAAACTCACAGCATCCATATCTCTTCTTCGGAATAAATCCCAGCTTCTCCCCTGTTTCAACCTCCATGTTCTTCCCAACGTCCTTGTTCCAATAACCGGATCAAGCTTATCCTATAGAATCATCCCACGATTTGGCTTCATCCCATTCGAACCAACATCCAAACTTCCCCTTGCATCTGTGTCATCTTCCCATCGCTTCTTCATCACAGCGAACGTCCCAGCTCACCATATCTGTGATTCATCTTCATCTCGTGGCCAGTCAAATCCCAAGCTTCACAGGTTGTTTTTCCGTTCGGATCAAACAACTAAATGCATAGCATCCACCGAATCTCCCAATGTCCCTCGGAATCACATCCACGTTGATCTAACTTCATCCCGCATCTTTCTCCCAACCGTGATCTTCTCCCGTTCGGATCAGCACCCCATTTCTTCCGAACGCCCATGGATAAGCTCAGCCCCAGCTCATCCCCCCTCCTCTTCGCCCGTGGGATAAACTCAAATCCCAGCCGTATCCTTCTTCCGAACCAAGTCCAGAGCCCGTCCCAACTCCTCTGTTCACACTTCCAGCCGTTCGACCAACGCCTTCCCATTTTTCTCCCAGCCGCATTTAGCCATCGGCAGAATCCTCAAACTCCCAAACATGGATCTCAGCCCTCCTTCTATCTCAGTTCATCCTTATCTTCCCATCACGTATCCTCCGGCATCTTCCTTCACCCGAGAACATCATGTTAGATATATGCCCTAGAAGCCAATCTGGCTGACGCATTGTTAATTCTAGGAACATAATTTTGTACTTGACTATTTATTATTGAATAAATAAAAGGCATCTTTTCATTCATATTGTTTATGTGTCTATGAATCGTCCAAGAAATTAATAAGATGATGATACATATTCTCAAGAGTTGAGAATTTGAGCCATGTATCATTGGTGATTAATTTCTAAAGGCTCCTGATCAATGGATCATCACGAGGACGGTGATCGATCCGATCAGTGCACAGATCACTTTCCTTCTGGATGGACGAGACTTGAGTCCACAGTGTAGGGACACTGAAGTGATAGTGCAGGTGCTTGTTAGAGAACAAGGGTACTGAGCGTGACCAAGACAAGAAGTCACTTGGATGTCTATCCACTCGTCAGTCACTTGCTTGATGTTGCAGTAGTGTGACTGGTCCTTTGACCTGCGGTGCTTCGGCTACTCACAGTGAGGTTATTGTAGTTTGACTGCACACATACATGGTCTCTAGCCATATGGGTCCATGCAGTGTAGATTGGCTGCAGTAGGTTCACTGTAGGAGTAGGGTATGCACCTATAAGGAATCTATCGACCTTGATAGAAGAGGAGTGATCCTATGTGATTTGTTAGACTGAGTTCTAAGACCTTGGCCAGGGCAGTAATATAAAGTGGAAAAGAGTTTTCCACTATCGAACTCGAGTCGAATAAATCTTGACATATGACAGACGATGGGGTTTGACGAGTTGTCCATGACCTCCGTCCTGTAGGGATCCACGATAGTAGGACTGTATCACATGTTAACTGCACCTAGAGGTTCATCATTCCATTCTGCTGGGTAGCCACTACATGCTGCTAGGTGTCACTGGTGGATGGTGGGACTCATAGGGATTATCTTGATGATCGATAAACCCTAACGAGTTGAGTTGGAATCGTTCCAACCCATTGAAAGGAGTTTTCAATGATATTGTGATAGAGATCATAATATATCTCACTACCAGTCAGAATAGAACCTATGGGGTCACACACACTAGAAGTATTGACCGATCCGATGGTTGAAATCGTGATTAGGAATCACAAGTAATCAATTTGATTGATAAGAAGTTGAAGAAGGAACAAAGGGAATTAATTAATTGGACTTAAACACAAATCCTACTTCGGGTAGGATTCCTAGAGTCCTAATTGGATTAGGACTGGGAATCCTACTTGGAGTAGGACTGGGATTCCTACTTGGAATAGGATTCCTACAATCCTAATGAGATTAGAAATTTTGAATTAAAATAGGATTCCTACTTGGAGTAGGATTCCTAGAAATCCTAATTAGATTAGAATTTCGGATTCAAATAGAGTCCTAATTGGATTAGGACTAAAATTAAATATGTCCTAATTTGGATTAGGATTTTTTAAGTCACAATTAATTATTAATCTAATGAATCAATAAGACTCCTAATTGGATTAGGATTGAAGAGTTCAATTGAGTCAAAATTGATTTAAGTTCTAATTGGATTAGGACTTACCTAGATTGGATCCTAATTGGTTCACCCTTGGACTAAGCCTAATTGGATTAAGGCTTGACCACATTAGGGCATTTCAAACCCTACTTAATGTGGATTAGGGTTTACCATGAGGAGGGGGATATGCCCCTCCCTTTTCATGTGGAGAAGGGAGAAGAGAGCCCCTCTTAGGAAATAACTCTAGGGCTCCTAGATTGTAGGAGCCCTAGATGGTTATAAAAAGGGGCAAAGGGGGCCGGCGCCCTAGATGAGCTCTCCCTCTCCTCTTCCATCACGTGGCCACCCCTCTCCCTTCCTTGGTTCAGCCGCCATCAGCAAAGGGAAAAGAAGAGGAGGCGTCTCCCTCCTCTTGGTCTTCTTCCTTGGCTCCAACGCATGAAAAGAGAAGAAGGCTGCAGGGGCTTTTGATCTTCTTCCCATCTTCATCCTTCTTCTTCCTCCTCTCAAGCACAATCAAGGGTTGATTGAAAGAGAGGAGATCAGCCATCAAAAGAAGTCTTTGCAAGGGAGCTAGCACCCCGGGAAGACAAGAAAGCTTTGATCGGTCCTCTGCTTCGTGTGGATACCCGTAGAGGCCGGACGTTTGAACGGCTTCAAACGAACCATCATCCTAAAACCACGAATTCAGATTTGCGGTGATCATCTACCCGCGCAAGGTGAAGATCTGGTCTTCCTAATAGTTTTAAAAAGTTTTAATTCTTACCTAACTACGAAAGGTTTCGAAACAACGTTCATGCGATGAACGTCGATCCCGCGCATGCCTCTTCCGCTGCCATCTGATTTAATTTTTGAAATATCAGCGGCGTGTGCGGGTTCCCAACAGTGGTATCAGAGCCTAGGCTTCGTAGATTAAGGTAAGAATTAAATATCTAAAGGCTTATTAGATCTGAAAATTGAATGATCATGCATGCTGAAAAATTCTGCATGCAGATTTTTCAGGGGTGCTGATTTTTACATGCTGATTTTTATGTGATAAAAAGATGATTCTAATTGCATTGTTAATGGGATTACAAAGTTTAGAATCATGATTAGCATGATCAGCGACCTATGTCATGATATAATCAGTTAGTTTTCAGATCTGAAAATTATAATTGTTGCATACGGTGATGATTATAGGATTCAACCCCTTTTTGGTATCAAATGTAATGACCTGCGATGTGATCTGCGATATCATGTAATTTTTCAGATGCTTGCATGCATCTTGTTTGATGTTTTGAGAGGCCTGCGTGCCTCCTAAAAGGAGATGTAAATTATTTTTATTTTTATTTTACATCTGGTTGTATTTCTGTGATGTGATGTACATCAACGATCAAGTTGAAGCAAAGGCATGAGATGAAAGGTGATCTAAGCGGTTGATGGCGATGGGATCAAGAGTTGATCAAGGATCGAATCAAGGAGGCTTGGAACCAATTCAAGAGTTGAAGACCACTTGATCGATTGATGTGCATGTGCTTGTAATACGACCTAATTAGAATCCATGATCATCACCTATTTAAAGTTTAACTTTATTTGATGCTGCGATTATAACTGCCTGTGATGTACCGTTTGCATGTGATGTGAATGCGAGTCGGGTAGATAGGTTTACATGTGATGTAGCAAACCCAATTGAGACCTAAATCAAAACCTCCTCAATCAAGTCGAGAGTGAACCAACATGAGCAAGTCATATTAGATTAATTGATCTAATTGGTGTCTAGGAAAGCATGAAAGGTGGTTACATAATTAGGACCTTACTCTCTGAGTAAGGGGAGCCTCCCACCTGCTTACCTGGCCAATTGTTCGATTACCTCTTATGAAGGGCTCAAGTTGCAAACACTAAGACCTGATTAACCAATATTAAGTCAATAGGTCTTCCACTGTAGTAGAGCTGCTAAGGCCTTTCTGATGTTGATTTGTCTCGGCTGGACACAGTGGTCAAGTTGCATCGGGGGGCTGGACCTCTCTATAGACATGAGATGTTGTAGGGTAAAGGTGGGGTTGGGCACCAATAACTGTTAGGTGAGGACCCAATGACGACTTTATTTCTACGGTTATACGGTGGGTCTGACTTAACTAAGAAATGGGACCAATAACTGTTAGGTGAGGTTTTCATGGCTTAGAGACCAAGTTACACTGCAACATGCTTGAGAAGCATTGTACAAGAGTTGTGCATTCATCAATCTATGTGTCACCAATAACTGTTAGGTGAGGTGGCATGTAAATCGGTGGGACCGCAGTACCCACTAGAAACCCTAGTCGTGTGGGATTTCCGTTTTCCTACCAGGGGAGTGTGAGGAATTCGAGAAAATAGTGGGAGTTACATTTGTTCTAAAAGACCTTAGAACAGATTAGGATCAAGTACAAAAGTCTAACTAGAATCTTTACTCTCTGCAGATACAATGTCGGCTTCAAATCCTTTGACCCGTATTCTTGAGACCAACCGACTGACCGGAACCAATTACAAGGACTGGCTTAGAAATCTCAAAATTGTTTTGGACTGTGAGAAAATAGGCTACATACTCGATTAAGATATCTCCACATTACCAACACGTCCTACTGATGTTCAGCGTGAGATGCATAAAAAGTGGTTGGATGATGACATTAGAGTAAAATGCTATATGATGGCATCCATGTCTAATGAACTCCAATGCCAGCATGAAAATATGAAGACTGCTAGGGAAATACTGGCACACCTGCAAGAGTTGTATGGTGAGCAGAGTCGCACAGCTCGTTTTGAAGTGTCCAAGAGGCTTTTCAAAGCGAAGATGCGCACAGGGCAGTCTATCCATGATCACGGTCTGACCATGATCAAGGACCTAGAGGAGCTTGAGAAGCTCGGTATGGACATGCACAAGGAATTACAAGTGGATTTGATCCTACAGTCACTTCCTGATTCATTTGGTCAGTTTATAGTAAACTACCACATGAATAAGATTGAATGCACTAAGACTGAACTCATAAACATGTTGGTAACTGCTGAGGGAGCCTTGAAAGGTTCAAGGGGCAATGTTCTTGCTGCTGAGTTGACTTCTGGTTCCAAGAGAAAGTCTACTTGGAAGAAAAAGAAGCCTGCTAAGAAGCAGAAGAAAGACAAGAAGCCAAAGAAGGAAGTTCAAAAGAAAAAGGCTAACGACAAAGGAAAATGTTTCCACTGCAATGTCGAAGGCCACTGGAAGAGAAACTGTCCTTCATACCTCGAGAGCCTGAAGAACAAGAAAGGTGACACACCTTCAGAAGGTATAGACTTGCTCATAATTGAAACTAATCTAACGGTTTCTTCTACTTCTAGTTGGGTTATAGATTCTGGTTCTAGTGCTCATCTGTGCACTACCATGCAGGGTCTAAAGGAAAGTAGAAGGCTGGCGGAAGGTGCGGTAACCCTTCGGGTTGGCAACGGGGCAAAAGTTGCTGCTGTGGCTGTAGGCACCTACCATCTGCGACTACCGTCTGGATTTAGTTTAATACTTAGAGACTGCTATTATGTACCTGTTGCTAGCAGAAATTTGATTTCTGTTTCATGTCTAGCACAGGAAGGTCATATTTTTACATTTGACAAAAACTGCTGTTCTATTTATTTAAGAAATAAAATAGTCGCACGTGGTTTCATGATTGACAGTCTCTATCATTTACATATGGATGTATCTGTGAATGTTACCGAGCAAGATGTGAGTGCCAAAGGATCCAAAAGATCCAGAGATGAGATAAACCAAAGATATTTGTGGCACCTCAGGCTTGGCCATATTGGAGAAGACAGAATGAACAAAATGGATAAAGATGGGCTTTTAGGCTCATTGACTTCCGAGTCATATCCAGTTTGCGAGTCCTGTCTTCAAGAAAAAATGGCTAGACTGCCCTTTGTAGGACATGGGGAGAGGACCACTGAAATACTTATCCCTACTACATACAGATGTATGTGGCCCATTCGATGTGCTAGCCAGGGGACGTTATTCTTACTTCATTACCTTTACCGATGATTATTCACGGTATGGGTATGTGTATCTTATGAGACACAAGTCTGAATCCTTTGAAAAGTTCAAAGAGTTCAAGAATGAAGTAGAAAAACAAACTGGAAAACCTCTTAAGGCTCTTCGATCAGATCGAGGAGGAGAATACCTTAGTGGGGAATTCCGGGACTATCTCAAAGAAAACGGCATAGTCTCACAATGGACACCTCCGGGTACACCTCAACTCAACGGGGTGTCAGAGAGGAGGAATCGGACCCTGTTGGACATGGTCAGGTCCATGATGAGCTTCACTGATTTACCTATGTTCCTTTGGGGAGATGCCTTACTCACAGCGATTTATTTATTGAATAGAGTTCCCTCTAAATCCGTTTCTACCACACCGTATAAGATATGGCATGGTAAGAAACCAAGTCTTGGTCATCTCAAGATTTGGGGATGTCCGGCCCACGTCAAGCGACTACAGGCAGACAAGTTAGAGGTTAGGACCATAAGTGCTCGTTTTATAGGATATCCTAAAGAGTCATTAGGATACAATTTTTCCGTCTCAGAGGATCACAATGTGTTTGTGAGCCGTCATGCCATCTTTCTGGAAAATCAGTTTATCCTTGATAGAGGCAGTGGGAGGAAAAT
Source organism: Phoenix dactylifera (assembly GCF_009389715.1). Lineage (NCBI taxonomy): Eukaryota > Viridiplantae > Streptophyta > Magnoliopsida > Arecales > Arecaceae > Phoenix > Phoenix dactylifera. The sequence goes on from NW_024067915.1 coordinate 21,296, forward strand.
TGAGCTTGAAGAGAAAGTCTCTGAAAAGCAACGAGTCATGGATCCTATAGAACCCATTCATACAGAGCCAGTACACGATGTCCCTCAACCACCTCGTAGATCTAGTAGGGTCTCCCATCCTCCTGATAGATACTTAGGTATACTAGAAGAGGATACCGAGGAAATGTTCCTAGTGGGAGATAGGGATCGCATACAGGATTCCAAAACCTACAACGAGGCGATATCTGATATCGATTCCGAGAAACTGCTTTCCTGAATGGATATCTTGATGAAGATATCTATATGGAACAGCATTTGGGTTTCACTTCCAGTGATGGAGATCACAAGGTCTGCAAGCTGCAAAGGTCCATCTATGGACTAAAGCAAGCATCTCGGAGTTGGAACACTCGTTTCGATGACGCAATCAAAACGTTTGATTTCATCAAAAACGAAGAGGAACCATGTGTTTACAAAAAGGTTAGTGGGAGTGCTGTACGTAGATGACATTCTCCTGATTGGGAATGATATTCCCATGCTAACCTCGGTCAAGGTCTGGTTGTCAAAAGAATTCTCCATGAAAGACCTTGGGGAAGCATCCTATATTTTGGGAATAAAGGTCTATAGAGATAGATCTAAAAGGATGTTTGCCCTTTCACAGAAGATGTACATAGAGGAGGTGCTGAAGAGGTTCAGCATGGAAAACTCCAAGAGGGGTCTCTTACCCCTAAGACATGGAATTCATCTCTCCAAGAAGATGTGCCCCAACACATCTGAAGAGATTCAACGCATGAGCAAGATTCCCTATGCATCGGCAATAGGAAGCCTCATGTATGCCATGTTGTGTACACGACCTGATATAGCTCTTACTGTGAGTGTCACAAGCAGATATCAGTCGGATCCAGGCAAGAAACACTGGATAGCTGTGAAGAACAGTCTTAAGTACTTGAGAAGAACTAAGGACATGTTCTTGGTCTTTGGGAGAAGATCAGAGTTGAAGGTAGAAGGATGCACACATATTGATGATAGAAAGTCTACATCAGAATATGTGCAATTGCGGTTCAGTAAATTGGAAGAGTTCCAAACAACCGATCATTATAGATTCTACCTTAGAAGCTGAATGTTAAGCCATATCTAAGGGTGCAATGGAAACCTTCTGATTAAAAGTTAATTGCAGAGTTAGGTGTAATGTCATTAGATGCCATAACACTTTACTGCGATAACATTGGCACTATAGCACTAGCTATGGAGCCATGGTCTCATCAGAAGTCCAAGCACATAGAGCGGCGCTTCCATTTCATACGCGACTATGATGTAGAGGTGCAGAGAGTAGACTCTGCGGATAACGTGGCAGACCCGTTCACTAAGCAGCTAAGTCAGCAAAAGACTGAAGCCCACCTTGAGAAGATGGGGCTTAGATATATGACTGATTGGCTTTAGTGCAAGTGGGAGATTGTTAGATGTATGCCCTAGAAGCCAATCTGGCTGACGCATTGTTAATTCTAGGAACATAATTTTGTACTTGACTATTTATTATTGAATAAATAAAAGGCATCTTTTTCATTCATATTGTTTATGTGTCTATGAATCGTCCAAGAAATTAATAAGATGATGATACATATTCTCAAGAGTTGAGAATTTGAGCCATGTATCATTGGTGATTAATTTCTAAAGGCTCCTGATCAATGGATCATCACGAGGACGGTGATCGATCCGATCAGTGCACAGATCACTTTCCTTCTGGATGGACGAGACTTGAGTCTACAGTGTAGGGACACTGAAGTGATAGTGCAGGTGCTTGTTAGAGAACAAGGGTACTGAGCGTGACCAAGACAAGAAGTCACTTGGATGTCTATCCACTCGTCAGTGACTTGCTTGATGTTGCAGTAGTGTGACTGGTCCTTTGACCTGCGGTGCTTCGGCTACTCACAGTGAGGTTATTGTAGTTTGACTGCACACATACATGGTCTCTAGCCATATGGGTCCATGCAGTGTAGATTGGCTGCAGTAGGTTCACTGTAGGAGTAGGGTATGCACCTATAAGGAATCTATCGACCTTGATAGAAGAGGAGTGATCCTATGTGATTTGTTAGACTGAGTTCTAAGACCTTGGCCAGGGCAGTAATATAAAGTGGAAAAGAGTTTTCCACTATCGAACTCGAGTCGAATAAATCTTGACATATGACAGACGATGGGGTTTGACGAGTTGTCCATGACCTCCGTCCTGTAGGGATCCACGATAGTAGGACTGTATCACATGTTAACTGCACCTAGAGGTTCATCATTCCATTCTGCTGGGTAGCCACTACATGCTGCTAGGTGTCACTGGTGGATGGTGGGACTCATAGGGATTATCTTGATGATCGATAAACCCTAACGAGTTGAGTTGGAATCGTTCCAACCCATTGAAAGGAGTTTTCAATGATATTGTGATAGAGATCATAATATATCTCACTACCAGTCAGAATAGAACCTATGGGGTCACACACACTAGAAGTATTGACCGATCCGATGGTTGAAATCGTGATTAGGAATCACAAGTAATCAATTTGATTGATAAGAAGTTGAAGAAGGAACAAAGGGAATTAATTAATTGGACTTAAACACAAATCCTACTTCGGGTAGGATTCCTAGAGTCCTAATTGGATTAGGACTGGGAATCCTACTTGCAGTAGGACTGGGATTCCTACTTGGAATAGGATTCCTACAATCCTAATGAGATTAGAAATTTTGAATTAAAATAGGATTCCTACTTGGAGTAGGATTCCTAGAAATCCTAATTAGATTAGGATTTCGGATTCAAATAGAGTCCTAATTGGATTAGGACTAAAATTAAATATGTCCTAATTTGGATTAGGATTTTTTAAGTCACAATTAATTATTAATCTAATGAATCAATAAGACTCCTAATTGGATTAGGATTGAAAAGTTCAATTGAGTCAAAATTGATTTAAGTTCTAATTGGATTAGGACTTACCTAGATTGGATCCTAATTGGTTCACCCTTGGACTAAGCCTAATTGGATTAAGGCTTGACCACATTAGGGCATTTCAAACCCTACTTAATGTGGATTAGGGTTTACCATGAGGAGGGGGATATGCCCCTCCCTTTTCCATGTGGAGAAGGGAGAAGAGAGCCCCTCTTAGGAAATAACTCTAGGGCTCCTAGATTGTAGGAGCCCTAGATGGTTATAAAAAGGGGCAAAGGGGGCCGGCGCCCTAGATGAGCTCTCCCTCTCCTCTTCCATCACGTGGCCACCCCTCTCCCTTCCTTGGTTCAGCCGCCATCAGCAAAGGGAAAATAAGAGGAGGCGTCTCCCTCCTCTTGGTCTTCTTCCTTGGCTCCAACGCATGAAAAGAGAAGAAGGCTGCAGGGGCTTTTGATCTTCTTCCCATCTTCATCCTTCTTCTTCCTCCTCTCAAGCACAATCAAGGGTTGATTGAAAGAGAGGAGATCAGCCATCAAAAGAAGTCTTTGCAAGGGAGCTAGCACCCCGGGAAGACAAGAAAGCTTTGATCGGTCCTCTGCTTCGTGTGGATACCCGTAGAGGCCGGACGTTTGAACGGCTTCAAACGAACCATCATCCTAAAACCACGAATTCAGATTTGCGGTGATCATCTACCCTCGCAAGGTGAAGATCTGGTCTTCCTAATGGTTTTAAAAAGTTTTAATTCTTACCTAACTACGAAAGGTCTCGAAACAACGTTTATGCGATGAACGTCGATTCCGCGCATGCCTCTTCCGCTGCCATCTGATTTAATTTTTGAAATATCAGCGGCGTGTGCGGGTTCCCAACACATCATCCCTTGTTCCACGACATTCAACCAATTCACCTTCATCCCCTGCTACCAGCTCATCACAAATTAAGCCAAGCCATATCCCAGCGTTCATCCTTAGAGTACATCCTCTCCCCACTCCAAGAATCAGCATCCCACGGTCAGCCATCGTTCGGATAAATCCAAACCTCCACGTCCTTCCCGAGCTTATCCTCCCAAAATCAAGGCCTCTGTTTCTCCTCATCATCTTCTCCAGACCACACCAGTGAATATCCGAATCACCCGCGAGCGAGTTCATCTTCCCAACGTCTCTCTCAAACTTCTCTTCATCGCACGAACCCAACGTCCTCCGAGATCCTCTCAACAGACCCTGCTTCGGAATAGGGGTTCAGATTTCACAGATGGATTCTTTCCTCCCAATCTCCTCCCATTCCGGATCAACTCCATCTTCATCCCACGTACATGATTCTCTTCTGCCGAATTCCTCCTGAGGATGATAGTGTTATTTTGATGATTAACAAGCAATTATCTAGAGTATGCTATAAGTTAAATTGATACTTCATTTATAAGTTCATTACTCTCAGTATATTTGGTTAATTGAAAATAGATACATGACCTTGTTCATTTGAATGAATCTAACCTTGAGAATGCAGCAAAGTGTGGATTGAGTCGACCCAAAGGTTGATTGGGTCAACCCCGGCACATCAAGAAATCATTTGGCACACTCCTGCAAAAATAGCACAAATGAACAGTGAGTTGGGTCGACCCAAGGTAAGCATGAGTCGACCCAACCTTGAAGAACCTCAAAAACACAACTGAAGAATGCTCTCTGGATTTACTGAGAGAGTCGACCCAAACAGTGGTTGAGTCGACCCAAGCTTGAGTCGACCCAAACCCTGAGAGGGTCGACCCAAAGGCAAGACAGAAAGACAGACAGAAATTGGTTCTCTGGAATTACTGAGAGGGTCGACCCAAGAAGAAGTTGAGTCGACCCAAGTGGACTTTGAGTCGACCCAAAGAATGGTTGGGTCGACCCATGGGAAGGAAGGCTGAAATTGAAGTTTCTGTGGTTTCTGAGAGGGTCGACCCAAGGAAATGTTTGAGTCGACCCAAGGCAAAGTTGGGTCGACCCAAGGACAGGTTGAGCCGACCCAAACACGGGCTGAACAGTAACGGCTAGTTCTGCAACTGTACTTTTTGTCCTTCCCAAGGTGAGTAACGGCTAATTTTTCAAATCTAACCATTGGGACTTGTCCTAAGAAGGTGGGAAGCTATTTAAAGGGGCACTATTCATCAGAGAGAACAACTTTTGAGTTGAATATCAAAGAGTACCCAAGAATACAAAAGTGCCCTAATCTTCTTCATCAAGAGCTTCATTCAAGAATCAAAGAAAGGGATTGAGCAGATTCAAAGAGGCATCAAGAGCTCCATCCCCTTTAAAGAGTGAAGCATCCTTGACAAAGAAGAGCAAAGCGACTTCAAAGCGATAAATACTTTCTAACTCTTCCTTGTAGCTTATATTGTTTCATATGCTCATTTAGGAGTTTGAATCTTTCCTTTTGTTAATTAAACAATTTGTAAAGGTTCGTTGGTGAGCCCGCAAAACCAACAAAGGTTTTTGGTGAACCCGGAAAACCAAAGTGTAAAGGTTAGTTGGTGAGCCCGCAAAACCAACAAAGATTTTTGGTGAACCCGGAAAACCAAGTGTATAGGTTCGTTGGTGAGCCCGTAAAACCAACAAAGGTTTTTGGATTGTGAGCCTGAAAAACAATCCAACTGTATTCCGCGGGATTATAGTGAATTCCCAAGGGGTCGCTTGGGGAGTGGACGTAGGTGCTAAGGAGAGCACCGAACCACTATATATTGTTGTGTTTGTGTTGTGCTTGTGTTTTCATTTACTCTTGCATCATCTTCTACTCTTGCGTTAGTTTAACTCACTCAAATAGCTTAAGAAAGCATCCACCGCACTTAATTAAGAAAACGTTTAAAGCATCAAAATTTAGAAGAAACCAATTCACCCCCCCCTCTTGGCTTGTCACCTTGGGCAACAAGTGGTATCAGAGCGAGGTGCTCTAATAGTGCTCATTGATCTAACAATCAAGAGTTAAAGATCATGACAACCCAAGTGGGATGTGCAATGAGTGAGGGGCAATCCACAAATAGACCACCTCTATTTAATGGCACAAACTACACATATTGGAAAGCTAGAATGAGGATATTCATTCAAGCTTCGGACTATGAACTGTGGCAAATCATCACTAGAGGACCTCACATACCCACACTTAACATAGATGGCACTATCATACCCAAACCAGAAATGGATTGGAATGAAAGTGATAGAAGATTAGCACAGTTAAATGCAAAAGCTGTAAATACACTTTACTGCTCTTTAGATGTAAATGAATTTAATAGAATATCCACTTGCACCACCGCCAAAGAAATTTGGGATAGACTTGAGGTCACACATGAAGGGACCAATTCAAGTTAAGGAGTCCAAGATAAACATATTAGTACACAAGTATGAACTGTTTAAAATGGAATCTACTGAGTCCATAACTGATATGTTTACTCGTTTTACTGATATTATAAATGGGCTTAAAAGTTTAGGAAAGTCTTATTCTAACTCTGATTTGGTGCGTAAAATTCTCAGGTCTCTACCAAGGAATTGGGAGGCCAAGGTAACCGCTATTCAAGAGGCAAAGGACCTCAACACACTGCAGTTAGAGGAGCTCCTAGGATCTCTCATGACCCATGAGTTGACAATGAGGCAAAATTCAGAAGATGAGGTCAAGAGAAGAAAACCCATTGCCCTAAAGACTACCACCCCTAGACAACAAACTGAATCGGAAGATTCAGATGATGATGAAGATATTGATGAAGAAGGGATGGCAGTGCTTGGGAGAAAATTCAGAAGATTCATGAGAGGTAAGAATAAGTTCAATAAAAAGAAACCCTTTCTTAAAGGTAACTCAAGCAAAGAAAAGGTTAAGGATAAGGAAAAAGAAAAGGAGACTCCCATTTGCTATGAGTGTAACAAACCCGGGCATTATAAGATAGATTGCCCAGATTTGAAGAGGATGGCAAGAAAGTTGAAAAAGAAGAATTTTATGGCCGATTGGAGTGAAAGTGAGGAATCAAGTTCGGAGGACGAAGATCATCAAGACACGGCCCAAATATGTCATATGGCCAATGACGATGAGGTAGATTCTGAACTTGACTGTGATTTTACTGTTGATGAATTGCATGATGCATTCTTAGAACTCATGGAAGAACATAAGAAAGTAATTAATAAAAATAAAGCTCTAAAAGAAGAAAATCAATCTCTCATTAAAGATAAGATAAAACTGTCTCATAACTATGAAACATTAAGTAGGAAACTTGAAAATGAAACCAAAAATCTAATTGCTGAAAATGTCAAGCTAAAAGAAGATGCTGAAAAATATAAATCTTTGGTAGATAGATTTACTCTTAGTTCTACCAAATTAAACTTGATTCTTGATAGCCAAAAAGCTGTATATGATAAGGCCGGTTTAGGGTATAGAACAAATAGGAAACAAAAACTCTTAAAGAATATTTTTGTAAAAGCAAAAAGGGAAAATATTACTTGTTATTGTTGTAATAAGATAGGACATAGAGCATATGAATGTAATTTTAGAAAGTCTAGTCAAAACAGATCAAGTAATAATCAAAAGATAAAATTCAAGAAAGTTTGGGTTCCAAAAGGAACATGGAGTACTAACCCTAAAGGACCCAACTTAGCTTGGGTACCTAAAGGTTCTTCTTGATCTTGATTGCAGGTGTGTCTTGCAGCTGATAAAATGGAAAAACGATGGTATCTAGATAGTGGCTGTTCAAGACACATGACCGGTGACGAAGATTAATTTGTCACCTTGGAACCAAAGAAAGGTGGAGTAGTGACCTATGGAGACAATGGTAAAGGGTATATCATTGGAAAGGGTAAATTTTCATTGCTCCATCTATTTTTATAGAAAATGTTTTATTAGTTAAGGGTTTGAAACATAACCTTCTTAGCATAAGTCAATTTTGTGATAAAGGATTTAAAGTTACATTTGAAGCATCTGTATGCATAATCACAAATCCTAAAGATAATAGCATTGTACTTGTAGGACAAAGGCAAAGAAATATTTACTTAGTAGATCTTCATGAGTTAGGCAAGAAAAATGGTTTATGCTTAATTACTAATGAAGAAAAGAAAATTGAAACTAGTTGGCTTTGGCATCGAAGATTAGGACATGCTAGTATGGAATTAATATCAAAACTAGTTAAGAAGGAATTAATAAAGGATGTGCCAAAATTGATTTTTGAAAAGGACAAAATATGTGGACCATGTTCATTGGGAAAACAAACTAAGTCATCTTTCAAATCGAAAAACGTAGTATCAACAACTAGACCATTTGAACTCATACACATGGATTTATTTGGACCTACTAGAACTACAAGTCTAGGAGGAAAGAAATATGGACTAGTTATTGTTGATGATTTTTCAAGGTATACATGGGTTTCATTTTTGGCACATAAGAATGAAGCATTTTCAGAATTTTTGAAACTATATAATAAAATCATAAATGAAAAGAAACTCACCTTAGTAGCCATTCGAAGTGATCATGGTACTGAATTTGAAAATCAACACTTCGAGGAATTTTGCACTAAAAATGGAATATCACATCAATTTTCAGCACCTAGAACGCCTCAACAAAATGGGGTTGTTGAAAGGAAAAATAGGACATTGGCAGAAATGGCACGCACAATGTTGTGCGAGTCAAATCTTCCAAAGTACTTTTGTGCTGAAGCTATAAACACCTCTTGCCATATTCTAAATCGAGTTTTAATACGACCTATAACTAAGAAAACTCCTTATGAACTTTGGAAGAATAAGAAACCAACTGCAAAATATTTTAAAGTGTTTGGATGTAGATGTTTTATCTTAAATAATGGCAAGGAGGACTTAAGTAAATTTGATGCCAAGTCAGATGAAGGTATCTTCTTAGGATACTCCACATCTAGCAAGGCATACAGAGTATTCAACAAAAGAACCTTAGTAGTAGAAGAGTCAGTCAATATTATATTTGATGAGTCTGATAGTGAGTCTGCTAGGAAAGAAAATACTATTGATGATGATACAGGAATTATCGACTTTGAAAAATTGAAAATTGATGACGTGCCAAATCAAGATAAGGGAGATGATTGCGTGCCACCACAACCCCAAGACGTGCCAAAAGAATGGAGGTATGCACATGGACATCCTAAAGATTTAATCATTGGTGATCCATCTCAAGGGATAAGAACTCGATCATCTCTTAGAAATTTAAATGATTATCTTGCTTTTGTTTCACAATTAGAACCTAAAACTTATGAAGAGGCTGAAAAAGATACTAACTGGATAAATGCCATGCAAGAGGAATTAAATCAATTTAAAAGAAGTAATGTATGGACATTAACTGAAAGACCAAAGCATAATTCAGTAATTGGAACAAAATGGGTATTTAGAAATAAATTAGATGAAAATGGATTAGTTATAAGGAATAAGGCTAGACTTGTAGCTAAGGGATACAATCAAGAAGAAGGAATAGATTTTGATGAGACATTTGCACCTGTAGCTAGATTAGAGGCTATTAGATTGCTTCTGGCATTTGCATGTTTCATGGATTTTAAATTATATCAAATGGATGTGAAGAGTGCATTCTTAAATGGTATTATTGAGGAGGAAGTATATGTAGAACAACCTCCAGGATTTGAAAATCATGAATTGCCAAATCATGTGTTTAAACTACATAAGGCATTATATGGATTAAAGCAAGCACCTAGGGCTTGGTATGATCGACTAAGTAAATTTCTGCTTGAAAATGATTTTTGTAGAGGAAATGTAGATAAAACTTTATTCATCAAAAGAAAGGACAAAAATCTATTAGTGGTGCAAATATATGTAGATGACATAATCTTTGGTGCCACTAATGATAATCTATGCAAAGAATTCGCTGATTTAATGCATGGAGAATTTGAGATGAGTTTGATGGGAGAACTAAGCTTCTTTCTAGGATTACAAATCAAACAAACCAAAGAAGGCATTTTCATTCATCAAACTAAGTATACAAAGGAAATACTGAAGAAGTTTGGGAATGAAAATCATAAGGGAATTGGCACTCCAATGAATCCTACTAGTAAGCTAGACAAAGATGAAAAAGGGAAAAGTGTTGATATTAAGCTCTATAGAGGACTAATTGGATCCTTGCTCTATCTTACTGCTAGTAGACCCGACATTGTATTTAGTGTAGGGATATGTGCTAGATACCAATCGGATCCTAAGGAGTCACATTTAAGTGCTGTTAAGAGAATCCTTAGATACTTAAGAGGAACTACCACCATTGGATTATGGTACTCGAGAGACTCCTGTCTAGATTTGCTTGCATATTCAGATGCTGACTTTGCTGGATGCAAGTTAGATAGGAAGAGCACAAGTGGCACATGTCAATTCTTAGGAAATAACTTAGTATCATGGTTTAGTAAGAAGCAAAACTCAGTGGCACTGTCCACAGCTGAAGCTGAATACATAGCTGCTGGTAGTTGTTGTGCTCAAGTATTATGGCTCAAGCAACAACTAGAGGACTATGGAGTCAAACTAGATAATATTCCTATTAAGTGTGATAATACTAGTGCTATCAATCTCACTAAAAATCCAGTTCAGCACTCTAAAGCCAAACACATAGAAATAAGGTACCATTTTATTAGGGATCATGTGCAAAATGGAAATGTATGTATTGAGCATATATGCACGAAAAAACAATTGGCCGACATATTTACCAAACCATTGAGTGAAGATAGATTCTGTATGCTCAGGAGGGAATTAGGCATATGTGATCCTTTTTATTAAAGAAATATAAAAGGGAGATAGTAGTCTCATGATACATTCCTCTAATTTCAAAAATCCCATGAAACATGAGTCAAATTTGTTATCTATAGATTTCTTACTCATGTATCATTGTTCCATAAAGAGTTTATAAGGATTGGAAGCAAGGAAAACTTTTTATAAGCAAAAAGGAAGAGAAAAGAAAATTTCTGCACTTGGGTCGACCCAACCCAGAACATGGGTCGACCCAACGTTGAGTCGACCCAAGAAAAATCTTGAGTCGACCCAACGTCGGGACCCCACTGTTAAAAGGGGGCCCGAGAGCACATCTAGGGCACTGTTTGCCCTTTGTCTTCTTCCGAAAAGACTAGCCCCCACTCTCCAATCTCCACTAAACTCCTCCAAACAGTAGATTTCCTAAGGATCTTGGAGAAATGGGACCCAAACGAGCCGTAGCCAAGAGATCCGGAAGAGTGACCCGGGTCCAACAAGAGGAAAGGCACCCTACCGAGCCTTCTCCCGTGTCTCCAAGACGTGAGGCACGTGCGGAGGTCCCTCCTCCTCCTTCCCCCTCAGTGATCCTTGCAAGATTTGCGGGGAGGCCGGTTACTACCGGGAGAAGGATCCATTCGGAGTTTTTCAATCAAGAAGGGTTTCGGATTTGGGAATGGATCCAAAGACAAGGTTGGGAGTATCTTTGCTCCCTAGATGTGGTCATCTACCCCGGGTTGGTACAAGAGTTCTATGCCTTCCTCAAGACTGGTATGGGAGGGCTTGTGTCGGAAGTTCGAGGGGTTCGGATCCGTGTATCCGAGGAGAGCTTGAGTGAGTTACTACACCTACCCTGCATAGGAGCCACTCCGGAGAGGCCAGAAGACAAAATGAGAGCTCTACAATTGATCATGGAAAACGAGAACTTCGATTTTTCTCAGAAGGTAATAGCTAGTTCTCTTTCCGCTGAGATGAGGTTATTGCTCAATATGATAAATAGGATTTTATTTCCGAAGACCGGGAGATTTGATCTCATCTCAGAGCGAGATCTAGCAGTTATGGAGTGTATGATTCGGGGGACTCCTCTAAATCTTCCGGCTATGATATTAAGGCAGATGAGGAAGGTGATGTGCAGCAACAGGGTATCACTACCTTATGGTATGATACTTACATTGATCTTCCATCAGCATGGTTTACCTCTTGAGGAGGAGGCATCCAAGAGTCTGCATCACACGGACACGTACACTGCACGGACACTCATACGCATGGGATATGCGAAAGTGAACGGGCAGTGGATTCACACCGGTGCAGGCATTCAGGGTGAGGCACCAGAGGGAGAGGCACTAGAGGATGAGGATGAGGAGCCTATGGATCATCCTACTGTACCCTCAGAGGCTGGACCATCGTCATCCGCTCCTCCGACAGATACAGATGACTTCTGGAGCAGGATGACAGAGCTCATGACAGCTCAGGCGAGGACTATTACTGATGGGCTCACGAGCCGATTGGACGCCCGGTTGGATGTCATGTCTGCTGAGATCAGTGATCTGAGGCAGCAGATAGGAGCACTCCGGAGAGAGAGAGAGACACATGGACCGTCTGTGCCACAGGCTGCTGAGTCAGAAATATCGGCACAGAGTCATCCCGCTCGTCGTGCTCCACGCCAGACACAGTCTCACCAGGCTCGACCTCCCCTCGCCACGTATGCTAGGAGGATGAGGACTAGATCCCAGCCATTAGATTCCCCCTAGGCTGATCTTAGCGTCTATGTTTAGAGCCTAGGCTAGATATCTAGTTCTCACATGTATCTTGCTTTTCTCCTATGTATCTTGTTTTTATCTTATGTATCTTTAAATCTTGATTAAGGAATATTGTATCTGTCTTTGTTTTTGACATGAATGTATGAAAATGTTCCTATTTTGATCAATGAAGTTTGAAGTTTATTATTTATTGCATCTTTTTCCATATATATATTTTTGATGATAACAAAAAGGGGGAGAAGAAAAGAAAGAGTATTTAAGAAAAGAAAGAGTATTAAGAAAAGAAAGAGTATTCAATTTAAGTAAAGAAAGAGTATTTTATTTAAGAAGTAAAGAAAGAGTATTAATTTTGGGAGAAGTAAAGAAATATAACAAAAAGGGGAGAAATAAAGATAAAAGTTATGTAAAGAAAAGAGAAATAAATGGGCAAACAAATTGAAAATCATATAAGAAAGCTTATACATCTAAGGGGGAGCAATTTGTAACAATGAAATTGACTAAATCAAAAATTTCCATCAAAGTTCAGAATTTGGCACATATAAATTCAGAAGGCACGCACCTCTCGCACCCCGATACATAACCTGAAACTCAGAGTTTATCTCCAATTTTTGAAGTTTCATTGCTAATGAATTATAAATGAAAGGGGGAGCAATTCAAAAAGTCAAATTGGCAACATTTGAATGATATAGGGGGAGATTTCACAAGTATATATGAAAAGCTGAAATTCAGCAATTTAATCCCTTTTATAAACTGATTTTAAAGACAAGTATCAATAGACTTATACTCTTTATTTTGTAATCATCAAAAAGGGGGAGATTGAGGATGATAGTGTTATTTTGATGATTAACAAGCAATTATCTAGAGTATGCTATAAGTTAAATTGATACTTCATTTATAAGTTCATTACTCTCAGTATATTTGGTTAATTGAAAATAGATACATGACCTTGTTCATTTGAATGAATCTAACCTTGAGAATGCAGCAAAGTGTGGATTGAGTCGACCCAAAGGTTGATTAGGTCAACCCCGGCACATCAAGAAATCATTTGGCACACTCCTGCAAAAATGGCACAAATGAACAGTGAGTTGGGTCGACCCAAGGTAAGCATGAGTCGACCCAACCTTGAAGAACCTCAAAAACACAACTGAAGAATGCTCTCTGGATTTACTGAGAGGGTCGACCCAAACAGTGGTTGAGTCGACCCAAGCTTGAGTCGACCCAAACCCTGAGAGGGTCGACCCAAAGGCAAGACAGAAAGACAGACAGAAATTGGTTCTCTGGAATTACTGAGAGGGTCGACCCAAGAAGAAGTTGAGTCGACCCAAGTGGACTTTGAGTCGACCCAAAGAATGGTTGGGTCGACCCATGGGAAGGAAGGCTGAAATTGAAGTTTCTGTGGTTTCTGAGAGGGTCGACCCAAGGAATGTTTGAGTCGACCCAAGGCAAAGTTGGGTCGACCCAAGGACAGGTTGAGCCGACCCAAACACGGGCTGAACAGTAACGGCTAGTTCTGCAACTGTACTTTTTGTCCTTCCCAAGGTGAGTAACGGCTAGTTTTTCAAATCTAACCATTGGGACTTGTCCTAAGAAGGTGGGAAGCTATTTAAAGGGGCACTATTCATCAGAGAGAACAACTTTTGAGTTGAATATCAAAGAGTACCCAAGAATATAAAAGTGCCCTAATCTTCTTCATCAAGAGCTTCATTCAAGAATCAAAGAAAGGGATTGAGCAGATTCAAAGAGGCATCAAGAGCTCCATCCCCTTTAAAGAGTGAAGCATCCTTGACAAAGAAGAGCAAAGCGACTTCAAAGCGATAAATACTTTCTAACTCTTTCTTGTAGCTTATATTGTTTCATATGCTCATTTAGGAGTTTGAATCCTTCCTTTTGTTAATTAAATACTTTGTAAAGGTTCGTTGGTGAGCCCGCAAAACCAACAAAGGTTTTTGGTGAACCCGGAAAACCAAAGTGTAAAGGTTAGTTGGTGAGCCCGCAAAACCAACAAAGGTTTTTGGTGAACCCGGAAAACCAAAGTGTAAAGGTTAGTTGGTGAGCCCGCAAAACCAACAAAGGTTTTTGGTGAACCCGGAAAACCAAAGTGTATAGGTTCGTTGGTGAGCCCGTAAAACCAACAAAGGTTTTTGGTGAACCCGGAAAACCAAAGTGTATAGGTTCGTTGGTGAGCCCGTAAAACCAACAAAGGTTTTTGGATTGTGAGCCCGGAAAACAATCCAACTGTAATCCGCGAGATTATAGTGAATTCCCAAGGGGACGCTTGGGGAGTGGACGTAGGTGCTAAGGAGAGCACCGAACCACTATATATTGTTGTGTTTGTGTTGTGCTTGTGTTTTCATTTACTCTTGCATCATCTTCTACTCTTGCGTTAGTTTAACTCACTCAAATAGCTTAAGAAAGCATCCACCGCACTTAATTAAGAAAACGTTTAAAGCATCAAAATTTAGAAGAAACCAATTCACCCCCCCCCCTCCTGGCTTGTCACCTTGGGCAACACCTCCCACGCATCTCGGCATGCCAACGGGATAAGTTTCAATCTCAGCATCCCATGCGATCGTTCCTAGCAAATCTAAGCCTCCGCATGCACCCCAGATTCCACGGAAATCAGCTCCCAGTTCCGTTCCCAACAACCATCAACATCCTCTGTTTCCGGATCACCTTCTCCCAGCTCATCTTATCTTCAGTTTCCGGATCCGCGCCCTCCTCCTAGCGGAACAGCCTTGCATCCAAGCTTGATCCGAGTTCCTCCCAGATTTCCTATCCTCTCGGAACAAATCTCATCCCAACGGCAGCACAACCAAACTCCCAGCGTCCAAGGATCAAGGAACAGAGCCGGGATCTTCTCAACCGCATCTCGCTTCATTTCATCCTTATCCCCTGCATGATAACAGAGGCTGTGAAGGCTATAAAAGGGAATCAATGCATGCAGGCTAGAGGCATTCCTCCTCTTCCCCACGAGGGGAGGGGGCTGATCCCATTCCTTCTTCCCCCACCGGGGGGGGGGGGGGAGGCTATTCCTAGCTCTCGGAGGCAAGTCCCATGGGAGAAGAAGAAATAAAAAATAGAGGGAGAGAGAAACATTTTGGGCATTTCGGGAATGAATTTCCATAGAAGTTCAAGAGGGAGAGTAAGCCGGCGAAAGGAAGAGATGGAAGCCCGCTGCTGTGCTGCTGCTGCCGTCTCCAACTCTATGCAGGGCTGATCTCCTCTCTAGGGCTGGATGCAGCCCTAACACTGGGACATTCCTCCTCTTCCCCACGAGGGGAGGGGGCTGATCCGGAAACTGAAGATAAGATGAGCTGGGAGAAGGTGATCCGGAAACAGAGGATGTTGATGGTTGTTGGGAACGGAACTGGGAGCTGATTTTCGTGGAATCTGGGGTGCATGCGGAGGCTTAGATTTGCTAGGAACGATCGCATGGGATGCTGAGATTGAAACTTATCCCGTTGGCATGCCGAGATGCGTGGGAGGAATTCGGCAGAAGAGAATCATGTACGTGGGATGAAGATGGAGTTGATCCGGAATGGGAGGAGATTGGGAGGAAAGAATCCATCTGTGAAATCTGAACCCCTGTTCCGAAGCAAGGTCTGTTGAGAGGATCTCGGAGGACGTTGGGTTCGTGCGATGAAGAGAAGTTTGAGAGAGACGTTGGGAAGATGAACTCGCTCGCGGGTGATTCGGATATTCACTGGTGTGGTCTGGAGAAGATGATGAGGAGAAACAGAGGACTTGATTTTGGGAGGATAAGCTCGGGAAGGACGTGGAGGTTTGGATTTATCCGAACGATGGCTGACCGTGGGATGCTGATTCTTGGAGTGGGGAGAGGATGTACTCTAAGGATGAACACTGGGATATGGCTTGGCTTGATTTGTGATGAGCTGGTAGCAGGGGATGAAGGTGAATTGGTTGAATGTCGTGGAACAAGGGATGATATTCTCGGGTGAAGGAAGATGCCGGAGGATACGTGATGGGAAGATAAGGATGAACTGAGATAGAAGGAGGGCTGAGATCCATGTTTGGGAGTTTGAGGATTCTGCCGATGGCTAAATGCGGCTGGGAGAAAAAATGGGAAGGCGTTGGTCGAACAGCTGGAAGTGTGAACAGAGGAGTTGGGACGGGCTTTGGACTTGGTTCGGAAGAAGGATACGGCTGGGATTTGAGTTTATCCCACGGGCGAAGAGGAGGGGGGATGAGCTGGGGCTGAGCTTATCCATGGGCGTTCGGAAGAAATGGGGTGCTGATCCGAACGGGAGAAGATCACGGTTGGAAGAAAGATGCGGGATGAAGTTAGATCAACGTGGATGTGATTCCGAGGGACATTGGGAGATTCGGTGGATGCTATGCATTTAGTTGTTTGATCCGAACGGGAAAACAACCTGTGAAGCTTGGGATTTGACTGGCCACGAGATGAAGATGAATCACAGATATGGTGAGCTGGGACGTTCGCTGTGATGAAGAAGCGATGGGAAGATGACACAGATGCAAGGGGAAGTTTGGATGTTGGTTCGAATGGGATGAAGCCAAATCGTGGGATGATTCTATAGGATAAGCTTGATCCGGTTGTTGGAACAAGGACGTTGGGAAGAACATGGAGGTTGAAACAGGGGAGAAGCTGGGATTTATTCCGAAGAAGAGATAAGGATGCTGTGAGTTTAAGCTAGAAGAAAAGGATGGCTTGGTTCCATTCTTTGAACATGGGAGTGAAAGTGACGTAGAAGCTTAATTTCTAAGCACTAAAAGGGTGACGTGGACATGGGTTCAGCGACCTGCACAAATTAGTTCAGACATCATCCCAATTAGTTCGACTCGATCTGCACATATTAGAATTGACCAATAAAATCAAGCAAACTCGAATTATTTTTAATAATGCCATGATGAAGGGGAACACATTTTCTTATGTTAAATTCACTAAATATATGAATTAAAATAATGATAAGTGCTATGAATAAGATATTAATTTATGCATTATTTAGCACTTATCAATTAGGGCTAAACCACATTAGGGGCTCCCAATCCTCCTTAGAGGAGGATTAGGGCAACACAAGAAGGAGGGGCTCACGCCCCTCCTCCTTATCTTCCTTGGTGCGGCAACACAAGAGGGGCCGACGCCCCTCTTGGAAAAGATTTAGGGCTCCTAATTTGTAGGAGCCCTAGGTACTTTAAAAGGAGGTGAAAGGGGGGCGGCGCCCTAGGATTGATGCTCTCCTCCTTGCAGCCGTGGCCTCCCTCTCCTCCTTCTCCATCTTCAGCCGCAAGCAAAGGAAAGCAAGGGAAGATTGTTTGGTGGCCTCTTCCTCCTCCCTTCTCCCTTCCAACGCAAGGAAAAGAAAGAAGGCTGCAGGGGCTTTGATCTTCTTCCTCTCTTTATCCTTCTTCTTCCTCCTCTCAAGCACAATCAAGGGTTGATTGAAAGAGAGGAGATCAGCCATCAAAAGTTATCTCTGCAAGGGAGCTAGCACCCCGGGGAGATAGAAAGCTTGGATTGGTCCTCTGCTTCGTGTGGATACCCGTAGAGGCCGGGCACTTGAACGGCTTCAAGCGAACCTTCATCCTAAACCACGAACTTCAGTTTGCGGTGATCATCTACCCGCACAAGGTGAAGATCTGATCTTCTAATATTTTAAAAAGTTTTTAATCCTTATCTATCTACGAATGGTCATGAAACAACGTTCATGCGATGAACGTCGATCCCGCGCATGCCTCTTCCGCTGCCATCTGAATTTTTTTTAAATTTCAGCGGCATGATCGGGGTTCTCTAACAAAAATAATGCGTCAGCCAAATTGGCTTTTAGGGCATACTTCTAACAATCTCCCACTTGCACTAAAGCCAATCAGCCATAAACCTAAGCCCCATCTTCTCAAGATGCATTTCAGTTTTCTGCTGACTTATCTGCTTAGTGAATGGGTCGACCACATTTCATGTGGAGTCTACTTTTTGATCCTCTACTTATTTCTTTTCGAGGTAGTCACTTATTAGGTTAAACCGCCGCTCTTTGTGCTTTGGTTTCTGGTGAGACCTTTGGCTCCTTAGCTAGTGCTATGGGGCCTTTGTTATTGCAGTAGAGTGTTATGGCATCTGATGACATTACACCTAACTATGCAATGAACTTCTTAAACCAAAAGGTTTCCACTGCACCCTTAGAGACGGTTTGACATTCAGCTTCTAAGGTAGAATCTACAATGATCGGGGTTGTTTGGAACTCTTCCAATTTACTGAACCACCGTTGCACATATTCTAATGTAGACTTTCTATCATCAATATATGTGCATCCTTCTACCTTCAACTCTGATGACCCAAAGATTGATTCATAGATTGATTTTGATGATCACAAAACCTTGAAGTATAGATACTAATGTTTATGTTGCAAGGAGAAAGATATTTATTTTGCAAGGAACATAGCAAGTTGGAAGAACACAAGAAGGCCTCCAAAAGCTCTCAAGAAAAGTTAGAAGAAAGCTACAATTCATTGGCCCAAGTTTAAAGTTCAAAAGGTTCAAATTGGAGGAGTAAAATCAAAGAAAAAATTCGAAAGAATAGTCTTCGAGTCGACTCCTGAGGAATTCGAGTCGACTCCAATGTTTACCGAGTCGACTCCGGGGAAGTATGAGTCGACTCCTAGGAGTCACAGGCAGAAAAGTCAGAGAGCAGTTTTCGGGTCTGAAATTCGAGTCGACTCCAGTGGAACGCGAGTCGACTCCGATGGTTGGCAGGTCGACTCCAAAGAAAGCAAGAGTCGACTCTCAGCGGTACATAAAGAAAAAGTCAGAGAGCATTTCATGGACTCTGAGATTCGAGTCGACTCCCGCAATACACGAGTCGACTCCGAGACTGCGCGACCATCAACAGACAGAAGATCAAGTTACTGCCTCTGAGATTCGAGTCGACTCCCAGACAGCTCGAGTCGACTCCACGATAGCTTCACGTCAAAAGGGAGAAGACCAACTTTCAGAAACTGAGAGCCGAGTCGACTCCGAGGAAGTTCGAGTCGACTCCAAGACTGGACGAGCCAAAAGACAGAGGATCGGGAGTTCGGGCTCTGAGATTCGAGTCGACTCCCAGGACAGTCGAGTCGACTCGAGAGGACAAAATTCAAAATTGGATCCACGGACTTCAGTGGATGAGCCGACTCCGAAATTGCCAAGTCAGCTCCAGAAGTTGGCGAGTCGACTCCAGGTTAAGACGAGTCGACTCCCAGTCAAGGCATGCACTTTAATTCAAATTTGGAACAGTGGCCGAGTCGTCTCCAGTAAAGCACGAGCCGACTCCTGCAACAGGCGAGTCGACTCCTGATCGCGCGA
Organism: Phoenix dactylifera; assembly: GCF_009389715.1. NCBI lineage: Eukaryota > Viridiplantae > Streptophyta > Magnoliopsida > Arecales > Arecaceae > Phoenix > Phoenix dactylifera. The sequence continues at coordinate 40,978 of NW_024067915.1, forward strand.
GTCGACTCCAATCCCAACGGTAATATTGTCAGGAAGTGCAGACTGTGTCCAACGGCTCTATTTTTGTCTCTAACGGCTATATTCTTGTTTCCACGCCATCTAAAGCTATAAAAACAAGAAGAGAGCTAGGAGAGAACAAAATGGAAGTGGGAGAGATCATCTAGGAAAGAGATCTCAAAGAGATTACAAAGGAAATCTCCCATAAGCACAAAAGGGCCATCCAAAACGAAATAGAGAGAAGAAGAGCATCCAAGTGAATCCGAAAGCTTCCTCTCCATCCGTGTGCTGCCTCGGGGATCCTCTACTTCATGCCAAATCAGAGGAGGATCAAGTAAAGAAGAAGCCGAGCTCCTCCATCTTCAAAACTTGTTTGAGGGCTTCTCTTTACTCTATTTGTTTATATTGTCATATTTGCTTGTTTAAGAAGCTTTGTTTTGTTCTATACTTTGTTTTAATATCTTGTAACTTGATTCAATCAAGGGATTAAATCAAGGGGTTAAGGTTTGTTGGTGAGCCAAAGAAAAACCAACGGTGCTAGGTTTGTTGGTGAGCCGAGGGTAAAACCAACGTGTAAGGGTTTGATTGTGATCCCGGAAAAAACAATCGGGGAGGTTCTAGTCGGTGAGCCTGGGAAAACCGACCGAGTTCGTTGTGCGCTCGTAAAACAACAAGTTGGGTTGTGAGCTTGTAAAACAACCGGCTGTAATCGTAGGATTATAGTGAAATTCCCAAGAGGTCTTGGGGAGTGGATGTAGGTGCTGGGGTGCACCGAACCACTATATGTCCTTTGTGTTTGTAATGCCTCTAGTTATTGTCTAACTAACACACTTACTTACTTAGATAAATTGCTTACTTAATTCTTATCCGCACTTCCCTTAGTTGCAAGCATATTTAATCAAGTCGAAGTCTATACATCAATCCCTTGCTAAGTTTAACTTTCACTGTGCATCTATACAACTTAGCATAGTTAATCAAAAAGTTTAAGAAGTAGCATAAAAGTTTTAAAAGACCCAATTCACCCCCCCCCCTCTTGGGTTGTATCTACTGGGCAACAAGTGGTATCAGAGCAGGTGCTCAAATATTATTTGTAGTCTTAACCGACTAGAGCCAAAGATCATGACAACTCAAATAGATAGTTTTCTAGGAGAAGGACAATCAATTGATACACCTCCACTGTTTAATGGTATAAACTACCCACATTGGAAAATACGCATGCGCATTTTCATTCAATCACAAAACTATTATCTATGGAAAATCATAACAAATGACCTTCACACACTCTCACAAACTATTAATGAAAAGGACTTAGCACAATTGAACGCTAATGCTATGAACATGTTATATTGTGCTATTCAAGAAACGAAGTTTAATGAAATTTCTGCATGCTTATCTGCTAAGGAGATCTGGGATACTTTAAAAAATATTTATGATAAATCTCAGACTAGCTCACATGTGCTTCAAATATATACTAACAATGAGACTGCAGAAAAGGGTGTTGAATCTCCCTCAGTCGAGTCAACTCCAAGTATCTCAGAGTCGACTCTCAAGTTCACCGAGTCGACTCCAATAAGGTCCGAGTCGACTCCGAGGCAAATCAGCTTCCTAAAGACAAAGAAGAAAAGGAAGCAAGAAGAAAGGAAGAAAGAGATAAAAAGGAAGAAAGCCTTGACCAAGAAAGAGTCAAGCCAGAAAATAAAAGTTAGGAGCAACAATGATGATATTAGCTCCAAGAAACTACAAGGGGTAACAGACTTGTGCTTTATGGCACAGAAAGACAAGGTAAAATCTGAATCTACTTTTACCTCAAATGATTTTCAAGACGAATTCTCTTATGATGAATTATTAAATGCTTTTCACGATTTGTATAGTGAATGTAGAAAATTAGCTGTAAAGAATAAAAATCTTAAGAAACTAAATCTGAAAATTTCAAAAGAAAATCAAATTCTAATCGATGAAAAACTGAAACTAACTAGTAAAACTGAAATCTTAATGAAAGAAAATCAAGAACTAAATCAAAGAGATCAATCTCTCACTAAAAGTCATGATAAACTTAAGAAAAATAATGAATTACTTTCAGAAGATAACAGAAGATTAACTAAAGAAGTTGACAAATTAAGACCTGTTGTTGAAAGATTTACCCTCAGCTCTGAAAAATTGAACCTAATGATAAATAATCAAAGAGCTGAATTTGATAAAGCTACATTAGGATATCAACCTTGGTACACCCAAAAATCTTTTAAGAATATGTTTGTTAAAACAGTTTTTAATTATTCTAAAACAGATTCTCATAATACTGATAAACAAAAGCTAAGTAAAATCTCTCCTGTTGTTCCTAAATCTATACATTACAAATTTGATGAACCTAAAAGGGAAAAACAGAAAACCGAAAGTTTTTCTACTACTCATGTTCGATCTAAGTTTGTTAAATTCAACAAGAGGATACAGAAATACATCTCTTGTAATCCTAAAATCTGTAAATTCATGGACAAAATAGCTATTAAGAAAATATGGGTTATAAAAGGAACAATTATAGCTAACCTACAAGGACCCAAAAGAGCTTGGATTCCTAAGTTGAAAATATGATTATTCTTCAGCAAGTATGTCTAGCTATCCAAGGTTCTAATAAAAGATGTTATCTAAACAATGGGTGCTCTAGACATGTGCTAAGGAATTGAATTTAAAATGTAATTAAGAAGAATGAGTTAAATAAAAGAAATAATGACATAAGTTATTATTGCATCCTCTCATATTGAAATTACTTTAGTATTCGATTAAAATATGAATTGCATGTATTGATCAATTTTGTGATATAGAAAATACTTTTGGAAATATAATCAAATCACTTCATTTTATAGTATACGTTACTCACTATTGGATAAGTTGCTAAAAGATTAATCAATTCATTAAGAATAACTCTATGAATTCTCTATATGCTTGATTGAGAGTTTTTTTTTTATCCATGGCATTATTATTTATTGATCATAGATATGATAATGTGTACTTGGTATGCTTTTGAATATATGCACTATGAATACCAAGATTAAAGAAACCATCTTTGGCATATAAAATCAACTCATGCTAGTATGTACTTAATCTCAAAAGACCTTGCCATTGGCTTACTTAGATTATCTTCTGAAAGGTCAAAGTTCACTATGCATGCTAACTAAGGAAACAAACAAAAATCAATTTCTAAATCTAAAGGTGTTGTTTCCATCACTAAGTTTTCAAAAGCTTACATTGGATGTGTTCTTGGCAAATAAAATTGAAATATTTTCTGTATTTGCTAAATCTTGTAAAAATGTTTCAAATGATAAAAGTTTCCAAACTGTAAAGATAAAGAGTATCATGGCACAGTGTTGAAAACCAAAATCCTGATAAAGTTTATACAGAAATTAATTATTTCAGCACCAAGGAGACCTTAAGTAAAATAGGGTTAATAGAATTCTTGAAGAAATGAAAAAGACAATTGTGTATGATAGTCATCTACTTAAATGATTTTTTTTAAGGCTATCATCACTGCTTGTCATACATATGATTTCTATTAGATCTATTTTTGATGAAAACTCCTTTTGATCTTCTGAAAAATGGAAAATGAACCATTGCATATCTTTCATATTTTTCAGTCGTACATGTTATGCTTGATATGTTCTTATGAAAAATAATGCCAAATCTGATAGAGATATGTCTATCCTTGGATATCATTCATCAAGCAATGCATATAGAATATTCAATGAAAAGATTTTAGTTGCAAAAATATCAAGTCGTCTTATTCTCTATGAGACTAATGATTTATTGTCAAGATACTAAGATCAAATTATATATGGTTAATCTTTTACATATAACAATCTGAAAACTTGTTAATAATTATAACAAAATTAAGTTTTTCAGAAATGCACTTAAAAAAAACTGATGACTACTAAAAGACTAAATCAAGAAAAGATGAAATAGATCTTGATTCTTGCATGACTAGAAGTAAAGATCACCATTATCATTTGCTTGCTTTATGAGCTTTATATTCTATCAAATGAATGTGTAGAATGCACTCCTGGGTACTTATTTTATTAAAGAAGATATATGTTAAATAACCACCATATTTGAAAACACTCATTACAAATATGATAAAGCAATATATAACTTGGAACAAGCATCAAAAGCATGATATTAAAGCTTAAGTAACCTTTTTGATAGAAAGTAATAGTGATAAATCTATGGATCAAAAAGAAGAATTAGTGAATCTTATTTGCTCAAAGTATGCATTGATGACATCATTTTTGGTTCTACTAATGAAGAGTTATATTGCAAGGTGAGTTTGAAATATGATGAATGAATTAACATCTTCTCTCAAACTCCAAATTAAGACAAACAGGAAAGGGGATCTTCATTGACCAACGTTAGTCCACAAGAAAACTCTTATAGAAGATTGGCGTGAAAAAGGATCCTTGAGCAAGAAAATGAAAGATCTCAACTTGAAGGATATCTCCGTGTAAGATACAATAAATATTCACATGCAAACAAGAGAGAGAACCTTCTTCAGCCAAAAGTTCATACATAAGGAATCTAGTAGGTATTTGACTGAAGAATGCAGAATGAATTGGTAATTCTAGATACTTCTCTCACAAATTAATTGAGCAAAGTCAATAACTTAAATCTTATTATGGCATGATTAAATTCTTTAATTATTAATTTTTGATATCATGTCTATATGTGTATAGACTGACTTGTACTTTTAGAAACTGTTTCATGGTTTGCCCAAACTAAATTATTTCTTTGCTTATATCATAACCATGAAATACACAAGTATATGCTTAAAATTTTGATGTAAAATAACTTGTGAGAAGTTATGAATCCTTGAGCATAATGAAAATGTTGTTTGCATGATATACATATATATGATACATAAGATTATTTCTTTATTCTGCTCTTTCATGTAAATTACTTGAGAATAACAAAAAGAGAGAGAGATAAAGAAAAGAAAATGGACATTGTTCAAGAGATGAAAAATCTGAGCAAAGGCAAGTACTTCAATCTTAAGGAAAAGCAAAACAAGCATAATATATTCGGCATATTTGGAAGGGATAAAATCTATAATTAATTACACTCAAACAGGGAGAGTTTGAAGTAAACATTTTAACCTTTCTATATTGCTCATCATAGGGATGGTGCCAATGGGGAGGCTAGTGGTAGTACCCGGCACTATTTGACCCAACTATTCGGTGTAGGGCATATTAGGGACGGCACAAGAGGGAGGCTAGTGGTAGTACCTCGTGCCCCTTCCCAACTCCACCGGATAGGGAGCAAATAGAGTATAGAGCTTAAGAAAGTTAAAAGAAAGACAAAGTAAATGAAAGTATACAAGAAAGAATCAATTCAAATTTTTAGTCACATGGAAACACACTTTAAGGATGAAATCAGTGCAAAATTATATTTAAATAGGGGGAGTTTATTTGAAAAGAATTGATTTTGATACTTGACATGCTTGTTCTTAATATTTTAATGTATGACTTAACACACACTATATTTTGCATGTGGCATGATATTTTAAATTATGGGTTCTCAATATCTTTTGTAGTACCCCATACTTGGACAATTTGATTGAATGTTTGAAATGCTACATAACATCTTTTGTTTGGTTTTATTGAAAAGAAAATTCAGATTTGTTATTCACAATCATCGTTAAAATCTAAAAGTTAAATAAATTTGTAAAAAAAAAAAGGAGAAGAGAAGGATATCTCTATTTAGGCAAAATGAATTGAGTTTGTCTTATCCATCAACTTGCTTAACTTTGGTATATAATGTGCTAACTCATACCAAAATTCAACATAAATACAAATATTCTGAATATGCTTGAAATATGTGTTTTCAATCGTAATGATTTAAGATAAGCTATAATGTGGAAGATCCATATCTCAAATTATGACTTTGAAAGCCTCTTTTGAAAATCTTTATGAAATTCAGAATCTGATTTCGTATAAAAGCTTAAACTCAATATGATTTCTAAAATAAAATCTTAATTTAAGAAAAACAAGTGGTATCAGAGCACTTTGATGCCTTGGTTGATTGCTCCGATACGCATCCGAAACATATCTTTTCTTATCGTTAAAATGTACTAATATTGGTCCAAATGATGTGTCTTTCGATGATCTTGATTGCAAACAAAAATTTCTAAATATATGATCTTATTTTGATATTAAAAAGATTTATTGTGTTTCATGAATACATTGGTGAAAAACTATGATTAAGAAATTGAGTTCTATAAATATATATACCTCAATGATCATCTATATGTTTTTCTCTCCTACATTCTTAAAGATTTCCATCAGAATATCAATAGAGTGAATGATCTTAAAACTAGAAATATTTCAGTTCACTCAAATGACTCTAAAAGAAAGAAAATGTAAATGCTTTTGAAAGAAATTGAGCTTCAATTGAATCATTTTCTGATTAATACTCTTATACATTTTTTCTAAGATTAGGAGAAAGCATAACTTGTTCTTAAAGGATTAGAAAGAGTGATTACTATAAATTCTGAATATTTCTAGATCACTCTACATTCTTGATATTACAGAATTTCAGTGTTATTCACGTTTATCACTAAAATCTGAAATTCAACAATTTAAAATGATTAAAGAAGAATGCATCTTTTGAGGGGGAGATTTAGATATTCAGTATCCTATCCCAAAGACACTTTATTTTGATGCATACCTTGATTTTTATGGATTGATTTTGATGAACCTCCTTATATTACAATACTTGCTTTAATTATAAGTTTATACCTTGAGATGAGTTCTATAAAGGTTGTCTTGTCTCAAACCTTGAGTCTTATGAAAATAAGCTGAAATATATTTTTGAGATTGACAATCTTATTGAACATTATCTACAAATTCTAAACTCTTAAAATGGAATGATCAATTAAGGGGGAGAAAGAAAATTTCAGAAGGAAAGATCTTATGGAACTTAATCGCATAAATCTATAACTAAAGGAGAGGGAAAGAATACTAAATGAAAAGTGATCCTAATACTCTCTAATATGTATCATCTGAAATTTAAATCTGAAAATCTTTATGATACACCTTGAGGCGTGTTATTTGGTTAGTATATCTTATGCATAAATCATGAACCAAATTGCAAGTTGAGCTTAAAGAGCCTCTAACTTAATGAAAAAGGGGGAGAATAACGTGTAAAATTTTCTTGAGTATCTTTTAGAAAATCTATTTTGATATTCACTAATGAGTCCTAATTGACTTGATCTTTAAAACTTAAATTGTGTGCCAATTCATATTTTTATGTATCAAATTTTTTTTAGGAATAAAAGAATAAAGTCTTTAAAAGAGCTTTAAAAGAACCTTCAAAGCCTTGAACTTTATGTATACTCTAAGATATATTATAAATTGCATGAATTCATATTTTGGTATTTATGCCACAATATTTTTACACCATAAAAGCACTTTGCAATCATACTTAATATATTGCTCTTATACTCAGAAAATTAGTTAAATTGCTCTCATGTTGATAAAATACTTAATAGATTGGGCACAAGATCTTAAATGAACAAGCTTTCACACTTATTATTGAAGAGAGGTTAGATTTCTACTTCTTGAATTAACCTAAGGAAGATTCCACCTACACTTGATTAGAAAACTATCTGTGGTATCAACTTAGAAAACTTCTTGAAAACTATCTTCATTGGCTCTGATCTGTGCTCACTAATCTGATTCCAATATTATTGCCTTAAGTTATATGATTCATATCCTTGCAATAATTTAACATTCAAATCAGAGTACAATAAGGGAAAGAAATATTTGAGTGTTCTTATCTTTGTGCTTAATGTTTCCCTATCTTTTTGATGTTGTCAAAAAGGGGGAGAAATATCTAAGTATATGCAAATATCTAAGTATATGCTCATAATGCCTTTATGCTTTGAATTGAATACAAATCAGCTTAAATTGAAATATGTTGATTGTGTTAAGCTGATTAAATCTAAAGCATTATCATGAAGTATGTTTTAAAAATATATGTTTTCTACTTCATGCAACTTTGCTATGTATTACTTCTAGAAAACAATATCTTTTATATTGCATATACTCCAAGTTTTGTCATCATCAAAAAGGGGGAGATTGATGACCCAAAGATTGATTCATAGATTGATTTTGATGATCACAAAACCTTGAAGTATAGATACTAATGTTTATGTTGCAAGGAGAAAGATATTTATTTTGCAAGGAACATAGCAAGTTGGAAGAACACAAGAAGGCCTCCAAAAGCTCTCAAGAAAAGTTAGAAGAAAGCTACAATTCATTGGCCCAAGTTTAAAGTTCAAAAGGTTCAAATTGGAGGAGTAAAATCAAAGGAAAAATTCGAAAGAATAGTCTTCGAGTCGACTCCTGAGGAATTCGAGTCGACTCCAATGTTTACCGAGTCGACTCCGGGGAAGTATGAGTCGACTCCTAGGAGTCACAGGCAGAAAAGTCAGAGAGCAGTTTTCGGGTCTGAAATTCGAGTCGACTCCAGTGGAACGCGAGTCGACTCCGATGGTTGGCAGGTCGACTCCAAAGAAAGCAAGAGTCGACTCTCAGCGGTACATAAAGAAAAAGTCAGAGAGCATTTCATGGACTCTGAGATTCGAGTCGACTCCCGCAATACACGAGTCGACTCCGAGACTGCGCGACCATCAACAGACAGAAGATCAAGTTACTGCCTCTGAGATTCGAGTCGACTCCCAGACAGCTCGAGTCGACTCCACGATAGCTTCACGTCAAAAGGGAGAAGACCAACTTTCAGAAACTGAGAGCCGAGTCGACTCCGAGGAAGTTCGAGTCGACTCCAAGACTGGACGAGCCAAAAGACAGAGGATCGGGAGTTCGGGCTCTGAGATTCGAGTCGACTCCCAGGACAGTCGAGTCGACTCGAGAGGACAAAATTCAAAATTGGATCCACGGACTTCAGTGGATGAGCCGACTCCGAAATTGCCAAGTCAGCTCCAGAAGTTGGCGAGTCGACTCCAGGTTAAGACGAGTCGACTCCCAGTCAAGGCATGCACTTTAATTCAAATTTGGAACAGTGGCCGAGTCGTCTCCAGTAAAGCACGAGCCGACTCCTGCAACAGGCGAGTCGACTCCTGATCGCGCGAGTCGACTCCAATCCCAACGGTAATATTGTCAGGAAGTGCAGACTGTGTCCAACGGCTCTATTTTTGTCTCTAACGGCTATATTCTTGTTTCCACGCCATCTAAAGCTATAAAAACAAGAAGAGAGCTAGGAGAGAACAAAATGGAAGTGGGAGAGATCATCTAGGAAAGAGATCTCAAAGAGATTACAAAGGAAATCTCCCATAAGCACAAAAGGGCCATCCAAAACGAAATAGAGAGAAGAAGAGCATCCAAGTGAATCCGAAAGCTTCCTCTCCATCCGTGTGCTGCCTCGGGGATCCTCTACTTCATGCCAAATCAGAGGAGGATCAAGTAAAGAAGAAGCCGAGCTCCTCCATCTTCAAAACTCGTTTGAGGGCTTCTCTTTACTCTATTTGTTTATATTGTCATATTTGCTTGTTTAAGAAGCTTTGTTTTGTTCTATACTTTGTTTTAATATCTTGTAACTTGATTCAATCAAGGGATTGAATCAAGGGATTAAGGTTTGTTGGTGAGCCAAAGAAAAACCAACGGTGCTAGGTTTGTTGGTGAGCCGAGGGTAAAACCAACGTGTAAGGGTTTGATTGTGATCCCGAGAAAACAATCGGGGAGGTTCTAGTCGGTGAGCCTGGAAAAACCGACCGAGTTCGTTGTGCGCTCGTAAAACAACAAGTTGGGTTGTGAGCTTGTAAAACAACCGGCTGTAATCAGTAGGATTATAGTGAAATTCCCAAGAGGTCTTGGGGAGTGGATGTAGGTGCTGGGGTGCACCGAACCACTATATGTCCTTTGTGTTTGTAATGCCTCTAGTTATTGTCTAACTAACACACTTACTTACTTAGATAAATTGCTTGCTTAATTCTTATCCGCACTTCCCTTAGTTGCAAGCATATTTAATCAAGTCGAAGTCTATACATCAATCCCTTGCTAAGTTTAACTTTCACTTTGCATCTATACAACTTAGCATAGTTAATCAAAAAGTTTAAGAAGTAGCATAAAAGTTTTAAAAGACCCAATTCACCCCCCCCCCCCTCTTGGGTTGTATCTACTGGGCAACAAACTCTTATCTTCTCCCAAAGACCAAGAACATGTCCTTAGTTCTTCTTAAGTACTCAAGACTGTTCTTCACAGCTATCCTGTGCTTCTTGCCTGGATTTGACTGATATATGCTCGTGACACTCACAGCATGTACTATATCAAGTCACGTACATTGCATGGTATACATGAGGCTCTCTATAGCCGAAGCATGAGGGATCTTGCTCATCCGCTGAATCTCTTCAGATGTGTTGGGGCACATCCTTTTGGAGAGATTTATCCCATGCCTAAGGGATAATAATCCCCTTTTAGAGGTTTCCATGCCGAACCTCTTCAGCACTCCCTCTATATACATATTCTGTGACAGGACAAGCATCCTTTTAGATCTATCTCTATAGACCTTAATTCAAGATATAAGATGCTTTCCCAAGGTCTATCATAGAGAATTTCTTACACAACCAAATCTTGACCTAAGTTAGTATGGGAATATCATTCCCAATTTGAAAGATATCATCTATGTACAATACGAAGAATGCAATAGCCCTCCCACTAACTTTCTTATAAACACATGGTTCCTTTTCGTTATTGATGAAATCAAACGATTTGATTATATCGTTGAAACGAGTGTTCCAACTCCGAGATACTTGCTTTTGTCCATAGATGGACCTTTGCAGCTTACAGACCTTGTGACCATCATCACAGTATCATGATATGCTGCAACAGCAAGCAATATTCGAATGGACTTCAGCAATGCTACAGGGTGAAAAGTATCCTTATAATCAGTACTTTCGCACTGACTATAATCTTTCGCCACTAGCCTTGCCTTATAGGTTTCTACCTAACCATCCGAACTTAATTTCCTCTTGTAGATCCATTTATACCCAATAGGTACTATACCTTCTGGTAGATCTACTAAGGTCCAGACTTGGTTGGAATGGATAGAGTCCATCTCTGACTTCATCACTTCCAGCCATCTCTCGGAATTGATGTCTAACATCGCCTCGTTGTAGGTATTAAGATCCTTACCTTGATACCTATCTCCCATGAGGAACACTTCCTCTACATCCTCTGTAAGCATACCTAAGTACCTTTCAGACGGACGGAAGATTCTACTAGATTTATGAGGTGGAGGAGGTACTATGTGTACTGGCTTAATATAAATAGGTTCTATAGGCACAATGGCTCGTTGCTATTTTAGAGACTTTCTCTTCAAGCTCAATTTTCCTTCCACTGTTTCTGTCAAGGATAAACTATTTTCCATGAAGATAGCATCTAGGCTCACAAACACTTTGTGATCCTTTGGGACGAAAAGTCGTATCCTAATGACTCTTTAGGATATCCTATAAAATGAGCATTAATTGTCCTATCCTCTAACTTGTCCGCCTGTTGTCGCTTGAGTTGAGCTGGACATCCCCAAATCTTGAGATAACCAAGACTCAGCTTCTTACCATGTCATATCTCATATGGTGTGGTAGGAACGGACTTTAGAGGGAACTCTATTCAATAAGTAAATAGTTGAAAATAGGGCATCTATCTAAAGAAACAAGGGTAAATCAGTGAAGCTCATCATGAACCGGACCATATCCAATAGAGTCTGATTCCTCCTCTCTGACACTCCATTGAGCTGAGGTGTACCAGGAGGAGTCCATTATGAAACTATATCATTCTCCTTGAGATAATCACGGAACTCTCCACTAAGGTATTCACTTGCTCGATCTGATCGAAGAACCTTAATGAGTTTTTCTGTTTATTTTTCTACTTCATATCTCAACTCTTTGAACCTTTCAAAAGTTTCAGATTTGTGTATCATACACATATCCATACCATGAGTAATCATCGATAAATGAAGTAAAAAAATTACAACCCCTAGCCTGTACATCGAATGGGCCACACACATCAGTGTGTACTAGGGTAAGTATTTCAGTGGACCTCCCTGTGTCCTACAAAGGATAATTTGGCCATCTTTCCTTGAAGGCAGAATTTACAAATCGAATATGACTCGAAAGTCCATGAGCCAAAAAAACTCATGTTTCTCTAATTTGTTTATTCTGTCTTCTCCTATATGGCCAAGCCTGAGGTGCCACAAATACTTTAGATTTATCTCATTTCTGGATCTATTAGATCCTATGGTATTTACTGTTTGCTCAGATACATTCACAGATACATCCATATGTATGTGATAGAGACTGTCAATCATAAAAACCACGTTGAACCAATTTATTTCTCAAATAAATGGAATAGTAGTATTATAAAAATCTTTCTGTGCTAAATAAGATATAGAAATCAAATTTCTGCTAGCAACAGGTAACAATCTCTAAGTATCCTGAGCATATCTGACATACCTTCTGAAGGTCTATCACCCTTCATGTTTTTTATGCTTCTCATGTATGTAGGGCAGTTCCTCTTCCAATGGCCATCCATGATGCAATGGAAACACTTTTCCTTGCAATTGGCCTTTTTCTTGGAACTTCCTTACTTGGCGTTTTCTTAGTCTTCTGCTTCTTCGCAGGCTTCTTCTTCTTCCATATAGACTCTCTCTTGGAAGTAGAAACCAACTCGACAGTGAGAACGATGCCCCTTGCACTCTTCAAGGTCCCTAAGGTAGTTACCAATTTATTTAACAATTTTGTTTTTGGTGCATACAATCTTGTTCATATGGTAGTCTACTATAAACTATTCATATGAATCTAGAAGGGATTGCAGGATCAGATCTATTTGCAATTCCTTATGCATGGTCATACCGAGCTTCTCAAGCTCCTCTATGTCTTTGATCATAGTCAAACAGTGATTGTGGACAGACTGCCCCTCATGCGTCTTTGCCTTGAAGAGCCTCTTGGACACTTCAAAACATGCTGCGCGACTCTGATCACCATACAACTCTTGCAGGTGATTTAATATGTCCCTGGCAGTCTTATGTTCTCATACTGGTATTGTAATTCATTGGACATGGATGCCATTGTGCAGCACCTAACTTTATTATCATTGTTCGTCCACTTAGCATGCGTCTTACGCTGATCAGTGATCGAATAGATTGTGTTGACCCTCTAATGGATTTTGATGAATACAAAACACTAGAGCATAATTCCCTTTATCTTAACAAGTTATTTGAGGATTTTAGTTGGTTAATTAAGAATATTGTTAAGAAATGTCTAGGCAAGTTCCCATGATTTTTAAGAACTTATTGAAGAATTTTTGAGATGAAAGAAAAAGTTCAGGGACAGCCGAGACGTCTCCGGGTTGTCTCCGAGACGTCTCTGGCACAAACAGGAAGAACTGGAACGTCTGGAGACGTCCCCGTAAAGCGCGGAGACGTCCCCGGAGCGCGGAGACGTCCCCTGAAAAAGCGGAGTCGACTCTCTCAGAGAATTCCAGAAGACTTGTTTTTCGGAGATATAACGGCGGAGACGTCCCCGTAAAGCACGGAGACGTCCCCGGAGTGCAGAGTCGTCCCCGAAGAAGCGGAGTCGTCCCCATGCAAAAAGCGCAAACAAGCGGAGACGTCCCCGTAAAGCGCGGAGACGTCCCCGGAGCGCCTGGGACGCGACTAACAACTTTTCAAGTTTGATTTGAATTTCAAACGTCTCTTTTTTGTGTCTAACGGCTATATTTGCTTTTTGGGCTATAAAAGGGACCTCTTAAGTGCTTCTCAACATCTTCTCACCAACCCAATACAAGATCATTCAAGAGAGAAGAGAGAAAAAGAGGTTCAAGGGAGTTAGTGCATTCAAGTGAAGAAATCAAGCGCCTTCAAGTTTTCCAACAGATTTCGTGCTCAACTACTCTCTCCCGTTTGGCATTCAAAGCTCACATTCAAGCCAACGCGATCCACATCGGAAGAACCATCATCTCCCACGCTTCCAATGGCTAAAAGGGTTCTTGCGAGTTCTATTGTTTATATTGTTATATTTGCTTGTTTAAGAAGCTTTGATTTGTTTTAAACCTTTATTCTAATATCTTGTAACTTGATTCAATCAAGGGATTGAATCAAGGGGTTAAGGTTTGTTGGTGAGCCAAAGGGAAAACCAACGTTGTAAGGTTGTGGTTGGTGAGCCTTTGGGGAAAACCAACCGGGTTGGATTGTGAGCCCGTGAAAACAATCGGTTGGTTCGAGTCGGTGAGCCTGTGAAAACCGACCGAGTTTGTTGTGATCTCGTAAAACAACAAGTTGGGTTGTGAGCTTGTAAAACAACCGGCTGTAATCTGTAGGATTATAGTGAAATTCCCAAGAGGTCTTGGGGAGTGGATGTAGGTGCTGGGGTGCACCGAACCACTATATGTTTGTTGTGTTTGTAATGCTTCTTGTCATTGTCTAACTAACACACTTACTTACTTAGATAAATTGCTTGCTTAACTCTTATCCGCGCATCCTTTAGTTGCAAGCATATTCAATCAAGTCACGTTCTATACATCAAACTGTTGCTAAGTTTAACTTTCACTGTGCATCTGTACAACTTAGCATAATTAATCAAAAAGTTTCAAAAGCAATATAAAAGTTTTTAAAAGACCCAATTCACCCCCCCTCTTGGGTTGTATCTACTGGGCAACAAGTGGTATCAGAGCAGGTGCTCAAATATTATTTGTAGTCTTAACCGACTAGAGCCAAAGATCATAACAACTCAAATAGATAGTTTTCTAGGAGAAGGACAATCAATTGATACACCTCCACTATTTAATGGCTTAAACTATACACATTGGAAAATACGCATGCGCGTTTTTATTCAATCACAAAACTATTACTTATGGAAAATCATAATAAATGACCTTCACACACTCTCTCAAACTTTTAATGAAAAGGACTTAGCACAGTTGAATGCTAATGCTATGAACATATTATACTGTGCTATTAAAGAAACAAATTTTAATGAAATTTCTGTATGCTTATCTGCTAAGGAGATCTGGGATACTTTAGAAAATGTTTATGATAAATCTCAGACTAGCTCACATGTGCTTCAATTATATACTAACAATGAGACTGCAGAAAAGGGTGTTGAATCTCCCTCAGTCGAGTCGACTCCAAGTATCTCAGAGTCGACTCTCAAGTTCACCGAGTCGACTCCAATAAGGTCCGAGTCAACTCCGAGGCAAATCAGCTTCCTAAAGACAAAGAAGAAGAGGAAGCAAGAAGAAAGGAAGAAAGAGGTAAAAAGGAAGAGAGCCTTGACCAAGAAAGAGTCTACCAAGAAAATAGAAGTTAGGAGCAACAATGATGATATTAGCTCCAAGGAACTACAAGAGGTAACCAACTTGTGCTTTATGGCACAAGAAGACAAGGTAAAATCTGAATCTACTCTTACCTCAAATGATTTTCAAGAAGAATTCTCTTATGATGAATTATTAAATGCTTTTCATGATTTGTATAGTGAATGTAGAAAATTAACTGTAAAGAATAAAAATCTTAAGAAACTAAATTCTGAAAATGAAAGCTTAAGGTCATTTTCAGAAGAATTGATTCAGAAAAATCATAGCTTAATTAAAGAAAATCAAAACTTAAGTAAAGAAATTAATCAATTAAAATCTTTTATTAACAAATTCACCGTAAGTTCAGAACGATTAAAAATGATGTTTGAAAGCCAATATGTTACTTATGATAAATCAAAACTTGGCTTGACTTCTTTACTTAACAATAAATCTCTAGAGAAAAAGGTTATTAATTCACCAAACAAACCATTAAATAAGATAACTTATTTCAAAAATGAAAAGGGTGGGAATAACAACTTTACCTATCGTTCTAGTATAATTAAATCAAATGGTAAGGTTATTACTATTAAACAGATATGGGTTCCAAAAGGAACCATATGTCCTAACTCTCAAGGACCCAAGCAAGCTTGGGTACCCAAAATGAAAATATGAGGATGTAGACATAGATGTGCCAAGATACCCATGGAACAAATAGAACCTTCATACAAATGGGTGCTCTAGACACACATCAAAAATGAAACTTAAAACATACTTATGAAAAGTAATTTTAAATGAAATAATAATAATAATGAAATCAGTAATCCTTGCATCTCATCATTATTTTTGCTTTAATATTTGATATGAATTGCTAGTATTGATCAATTTTGTGATATAGAAAATACTTTTGGAAATATAATCAAATCATTTCATTTTATAGTATACTTTACTCACTATTGGATAAGTTGCTAAATGATTAAACAATTTATTAAGAATAACTCTATGAATTCTCTATATGCTTGATTGAGAGTTTTTATCCATGGCATTATTGTTTAAATGATAATGTGTACTTGGTATGCTTTTGAATATATGCACTATGAATACCAAGATTAAAGAAACCATCTTTGGCATATAAAATCAACTCTGCTAGTATGTACTTAATCTCAAAAGACCTTGTCATTGCCTTACTTAGATTATCTTCTAAAAGGTCAAAGCTTGCTATGCATGTTAACTAAGGAAACAAACAAAATCAATTTCTAAATCTAATGATGTTGTTTCCAATACTAAGTTTTCAAAAGCTTACACTGGCTTTGTTCTTGGCACGTAAATTGAAATATTTTCTGCATTGGCACAAACTCACAAAAAGGGTTCAAATGAAAAAGGTTTGCAAAAGTATCATGGGATAGTCTTGAAAACCAATTTTTTATCAAGTTGTGCATAGAAAATAATATTGAATACAATTGTTTCAGCACCAAGGACACCATAAGTAAAATAGGATTAATAGAATTCTTGAAGAAATGAAAAGACAATTGTGTATGGTAGTCATCTACTTAAATGATTTTTAAAAGTTATCATCACTGCTTGTCATACATTAAATCTATTTTTTTGATGAAAACTCTTTTTGATCTTCTGAAAAATAGAAAATGAACTATTGCATATCTTTCATATTTATCAGTAGTATATGTTATACTTGATATGGTTTCTTGAAAGTAATGCCAAATCTGATAGAGATATGTCTATCCTTGGATATCATTCATCAAGCAATGCATATAGAACATTCAATGAAAAGATTTTAGTTGCAGAAATATCAATTCATTTTATTCTTTATGAGACTAATGATTTATTATCAAGATACTAAAATCAAATTATATATGTATATGGTTAATCTTTTACATATAACAATCTGAAAACATGTTAATAATTAGAACCAAATTGAGCTTTTCAGAAATGCACTTAATGAAGAAAAATTGATGACTACTAAAAGACTAAATCAAGAAAAGATGAAATAGATCTTGATGAAATTCTTGCATGATTAGAAGTAAAGATCACCATTATCATTTGCTTGCTTTATGAGCTTTATATTCTATCAAATGAGTGCGTAGAATGGACTCCTATGTGCTTACTTTATTAAAGAAGATATATGTTAAATAACCACCATATTTGAAAACACTCATTACAAATATGATAAAGCAATATATGATTTGGAACAAGCATCAAAAGCATGATATAAAAGTTTGAGTAACTTTTTGATAGAAAGTAATAGTGATAAATCTATGCATCAAAAAGAAGAATTTGTGATATCTTATTTGCTCAAAGTATACATGTTGGGAACCCGCCCATGCCGCTGATATTTCAAAAATTAAATCAGATGGCAGCGGAAGAGGCATGTGCGGGATCGACGTTCATCACATGAACGTTGTTTCGAGACCTTTCGTAATTAGGTAAGAATTAAAACTTTTAAAACTATTAGGAAGATCAAATCTTCACCTTGCGCGGGTAGATGATCACCGCAAATCTGAATTCGTGGTTTTGGAAGAGGGTTCGCTTGAAGCCGTTCAACACGTCCGGCCTCTACGGGTATCCACACGAAGTAGAGGACCGATCAATGTTTCCTTGTCTCCCCGGGGTGCTAGCTCCCTTGCAGAGACTTCCTTCGATGGCTGATCTCCTCTCTTTCTTTCAACTCTTGAAAGTGCTTGAGAGGGGGAAGAAGAAGGATGAAGAAGAGGAAGAAGATGAGCCCCTGCACAGCCTTCTTCTGTTGCTTGCGTTTGATGAAGAAAAGGAAGAGGAGGAGGCCGCCAACACTTGGAGGTTTCTTCCCTTGCTTGCGGCTGCAACTAAGAGGGAGGAAGAGGGTGGCCACGGCACAAGAGGAAGAGGACTCCAATGCCCTAGGGTGCCGGCCTCATGGTGCCTTTTATAGCCATCAAGGGCTCCTCCAAAGTAGGAGCCCTAGATGGTTTTCCAAAGAAAGAAGGGGGGCGCCGGCCCCTCTCTTCTTCAATCCGCACCATCCAAGATGAGAGGGGCTCATGCTCCTCTTACTTGGTTAACCTAATCCTCTTCCAAAGAGGATTAGGTGCCTCTCTCATGGTTTAATCCTAATCTAATTAGGATTGGCCAAATTTGGGTTCAATCTATGCTAGTCCTAATCCAACTAGGACTTGAATGAATCATGACTCAATTGAACTCTTCAATCCTAATCCAATTAGGAGTCATGTTGATTCATTGGATTAATAATTAATTTAGACTTAAGGAATCCTAATCCAATTAGGATGTATTTAATTTTAGTCCTAATCCAATTAGGTCTCTGTTTGAATCCGAAGTCCTAATCCAATTAGGATTTCTAGGAATCCTACTCCAAGTAGGAATCCAATTTTAATTCAAAATTCCTAATCTTATTAGGATTGTAGGAATCCTATTTCAAGTAGGAATCCCTGTCCTACTCCAACTAGGATTCCCAGTCCTAATCCAATTAGGACTCTAGGAATCCTACCCGAAGTAGGATTCTTGTTTCAAGTCCAATTAATTAATTCCCTTTCCTTCTTCAACTTCTTATCAATCAAATTGATTACTTGTGATTCCTAATCACGATTTCAACCATCGGATCGGTCAATACTTCTAGTGTGTGTGACCCCATAGGTTCTATTCTAACTGGTAGTGAGATATATTGTGATCTCTATCTCAATATCATTGAAAACTCCTTTCAATGGGTTGGAACGATTCCAACTCAACTCATTAGCGTTTATCGATCATCGAGATAATCCCTGTGAGTCCCACCATCCACCAGTGACACCTAGCAGCATGTAGTGGCTACCCAGCAGAATGGAATGATGAACCTCTAGGTGCAGTTAACATGTGATACAGTCCTACTATCGTGGATCCCTACAGGACGGAGGTCATGGACAACTCGTCAAACCCCATCGTCTGTCATATGTCAAGATTTGTTCGACTTGAGTTCGATAGTGGAAAACTCTTTTTCACTTTATATTACTGCCCTGGCCAAGGTCTTAGAACTCAGTCTAACAAATCACATAGGATCACTCCTTTTCTATCAAGGTCGATAGATTCCTTATAGGTGCATACCCTACTCCTACAGTGAACCTACTGCAGCCAATCTACACTGCATGGACCCATATGGCTAGAGACCATGTATATGTGCAGTCAAACTACAATAACCTCACTGTGAGTAGCCGAAGCACCGCAGGTCAAAGGACCAGTCACACTACTGCAACATCAAGCAAGTCACTGACGAGTGGATAGACATCCAAGTGACTTCTTGTCTTGGTCACGCTCAGTACCCTTGTTCTCTAACAAGCACCTGCACTATCACTTCAGTGTCCCTACACTGTGGACTCAAGTCTCGTCCATTCAGAAGGAAAGTGATCTGTGCACTGATCGGATCGATCACCGTCCTCGTGATGATTCATTGATCAGGAGCATTTAGAAATTAATCACCAATGATACATGGCTCAAATTCTCAACTCTTGAGAATATGTATCATCATCTTATTAATTTCTTGGACGATTCATAGACACATAAACAATATGAATGAAAAGATGCCTTTTATTTATTCAATAATAAATAGTCAAGTACAAAATTATATCCCTAGAATCAACAATGTGTCAGCCAAATTGGCTTCTAGGGCCATACATCTAACAATCTCCCACTTGCACTAAAGCCAATTGGTCATATATCTTAGGCCCATCTTCTCAAGGTGGGCTTCAGTCTTTTGCTGACTCAGCTGCTTAGTGAACGGGTCTGCCACGTTATCCGCGGAGTCTACTCTCTGCACCTCTACATATTTCTTCTCCACATAGTCGCGTATGAGGTGAAAGCGCCGCTCTATGTGCTTGGACTTCTGATGAGACCATGGCTTCATAGCTAGTGCTATGGTGCCAATGTTATCACAGTAAAGTGTTATGACATCTAATGACATTACACCTAACTCTGCAATTAACTTTTAATCAGATGGTTTCCACTGCACCCTTAGATACGGCTTAACATTCAGCTTCTAAGGTAGAATCTATAATGATCGGTTGTTTGGAACTCTTTCAATTTACTGAACCACAATTGCACATATTCTGATGTAGACTTTCTATCATCAATATGTGTGCATCCTTCTACCTTCAACTCTGATCTTCTCCCAAAGACCAAGAACATGTCCTTAGTTCTTCTCAAGTACTTAAGACTGTTCTTCACAGCTATCCAGTGTTCTTCACCTGGATTCGACTGATATCTGCTTGTGACACTCACAGCAAGAGCTATATCAGGTCGTGTACATAGCATGGCATACATGAGGCTTCCTATTGCCGATGCATAAGGAATCTTGCTCATGCGTTGAATCTCTTCAGATGTGTTGGGGCACATCTTCTTGGAGAGATGAATTCCATGCCTTAGGGGTAAGAGACCCCTCTTGGAGTTTTCCATGCTGAACCTCTTCAGCACCTCCTCTATGTACATCTTCTGTGAAAGGCCAAGCATCCTTTTAGATCTATCTCTATAGACCTTTATTTCCAAAATATAGGATGCTTCCCCAAGGTCTTTCATGGAGAATTCTTTTGACAACCAGACCTTGACCGAGGTTAGCATGGGAATATCATTCCCAATCAGAAGAATGTCATCTACGTACAGTACGAGAAAAACGACAGCACTCCCACTAACCTTTTTGTAAACACACGGTTCCTCTTCGTTTTTTGATGAAATCAAACGTTTTGATTGCGTCATCGAAACGAGTGTTCCAACTCCGAGATGCTCGCTTTAATCCATAGATGGACCTTTGCAGCTTGCAGACCTTGTGATCTCCATCACTGGAAGTGAAACCCAAAGGCTGTTCCATATAGATATCTTCATCAAGATGTCCATTCAGGAAAGCAGTTTTCACATCCATCTGCCAGATTTCATAATCATGAAATGCTGCAATGGCAAGCAATGTTCGGATGGATTTTAGCATGGCTACAGGTGAAAAGGTCTCCTGATAGTCAATGCCTTCGCGCTGACTATACCCTTTCGCCACAAGCCTTGCCTTATAGGTCTCTACCTCTCCATCCGAACCTATCTTCCTTTTGTAGATCCATTTGCATCCAATAGGTACAATACCTTCTGGTGGGTCTACTAAGGTCCAGACTTGGTTGGAACTAATGGAGTCTAACTCTGACTTCATTGCTTCCAGCCATTTCTCGGAATCGATATCAGATATCGCCTCGTTGTAGGTTTTGGGATCCTGTATGTGATCCCTATCTCCCACTAGGAACATTTCCTCGGTATCCTCTTCTAGTATACCTAAGTATCTATCGGGAGGATGGGAGACCCTACTAGATCTACGAGGTGGTCGAGGGACATCGTGTACTGGCTCTGTATGAATGGGTTCAATAGGATCCATGACTCGTTGCTTTTCAGAGACTTTCTCTTCAAGCTCAATTTTCCTCCCACTGCCTCCATCAAGGATAAACTGATTTTCCAAGAAGATGGCATGACGGCTCACAAACACATTGTGATCCTCTGAGATGTAAAAATTGTATCCTAATGACTCTTTAGGATATCCTATAAAACGAGCACTTATGGTCCTAGCCTCTAACTTGTCCGCCTGTAGTCTCTTGACATGGGCCGGACATCCCCAAATCTTGAGATGACCCAGACTTGGTTTCTTACCATGCCATATCTCATACGGTGTGGTAGGAACGGATTTAGAGGGAACTCTATTCAATAAATAAATCGCTGTGAGTAAGGCATCTCCCCAAAGGAACATAGGTAAATCAGTGAAGCTCATCATGGACCTGACCATATCTAATAGGGTCCGATTCCTCCTCTCTGACACCCGCCGTTGAGTTGAGGTGTACCCGGAGGTGTCCATTGTGAGACTATGCCGTTTTCTTTGAGATAGTCCCGGAATTCCCCACTAAGGTATTCTCCTCCTCGATCTGATCGAAGAGCCTTAAGAGGTTTTCCAGTTTGTTTTTCTACTTCATTCTTGAACTCTTTGAACTTTTCAAAGGATTCAGACTTGTGTCTCATAAGATACACATACCCATACCGTGAATAATCATCGGTAAAGGTAATGAAGTAAGAATAACGTCCCCTGGCTAGCACATCGAATGGGCCACATACATCTGTATGTACTAGGGCAAGTAATTCAGTGGTCCTCTCCCCATGTCCTACAAAGGGCAGTCTTGCCATTTTTCCTTGAAGACAGGACTCGCAAACTGGATATGACTCGGAAGTCAATGAGCCTAAAAGCCCATCTTTATCCATTTTGTTCATTCTGTCCTCTCCAATATGGCCAAGCCTGAGGTGCCACAAATATCTTTGGTTTATCTCATCTCTGGATCTTTTGGATCCTTTGGCACTCACATCTTGCTCGGTAACATTCACAGATACATCCATATGTAAATGATAGAGACTGTCAATCATGAAACCACGTGCGACTATTTTATTTCTCAAATAAATAGAACAGCAGTCTTTGTCAAATGTAAAAACATGACCTTCCTGTGCTAGACATGAAACAGAAATCAAATTTCTGCTAGCAACAGATACATAATAGCAGTCTCTAAGTATTAAACTAAATCCAGACGGTAGTCGCAGATGGTAGGTGCCCACAGCCACAGCAGCAACTTTTGCCCCGTTGCCAACCCAAAGGGTTACCGCACCTTCCGCCAGCCTTCTACTTTCCTTTAGACCCTGCATGGTAGTGCACAAATGAGCACTAGAACCAGAATCTATAACCCAACTAGAAGTAGAAGAAACCGTTAGATTAGTTTCAATTATGAGCAAGTCTATACCTTCTGAAGGTGTGTCACCTTTCTTGTTCTTTAGGCTCTCGAGGTATGAAGGACAGTTTTCTCTCCAGTGGCCTTCGACATTGCAGTGGAAACATTTTCCTTTGTCGTTAGCCTTTTTCTTTTGAACTTCCTTCTTTTGCTTCTTGTCTTTCTTCTGCTTCTTAGCAGGCTTCTTTTTCTTCCAAGTAGACTTTCTCTTGGAACCAGAAGTCAACTCAGCAGCAAGGACATTGCCCCTTGAACCTTTCAAGGCTCCCTCAGCAGTTACCAACATGTTGATTAGTTCAGTCTTAGTGCATTCAATCTTATTCATGTGGTAGTTTACTATAAACTGACCAAATGAATCAGGAAGTGACTGTAGGATCAAATCCACTTGCAATTCCTTATGCATGTCCATACCGAGCTTCTCAAGCTCCTCTAGGTCCTTGATCATGGTCAGACCGTGATCATGGACAGACTGCCCTTCGCGCATCTTCGCTTTGAAAAGCCTCTTGGACACTTCAAAAACGAGCTGTGCGACTCTGCTCACCATACAACTCTTGCAGGTGTGCCAGTATGTTCCTAGTAGTCTTTATATTTTCATGCTGGCATTGGAGTTCATTAGACATGGATGCCATCATATAGCATTTTACTCTAATGTCATCATCCAACCACTTTTTATGCAACTCACGCTGAACATCAGTAGGACGTGCTGGTAGTGTGGGGATATCTGAATCGAGTATGTAGCCTATCTTCTCACAGTCCAAAACTATTTTGAGATTTCTAAGCCAGTCTTTGTAATTGGTTCCGGTCAGTCGGTTGGTCTCAAGAATACGGGTCAGAGGGTTTGAAGCCGACATTGTATCTGTAGAGAGTAAAGATTCTAGTTAGACTTTTGTACTTGATCCTAATCTGTTCTAAGGGTCTTTTAGAACAAATGTAACTCCCACTATTTTCTCGAATCCCTCACACTCCCCTGGTAGGGAAACGGAAATCCTACACGACTAGGGTTTCTAGTGGGTACTGCGGTCCCACCAATTTACATGCCACCTCACCTAACAGTTATTGGTGACACATAGATGGATGAGTGTACAACTCTTGTACAATGCTTCTCAAGCATGTTGCAGTGTAACTTGGTCTCTAAGCCATGAAGACCTCACCTAACAGTTATTGGTCCCATTTCTTAGTTAAGTCAGACCCACCGTATAACCGTAGGAATAAAGTCGTCATTGGGTCCTCACCTAACAGTTATTGGTGCCCAACCCCACCTTTATCCTACAATATCTCATGTCTATAGAGAGGTCCAGCCCCCCGATGCAACTTGACCACTGTGTCCAGCCGAGACAAATCAACATCAGAAAGGCCTTAGCAGCTCTACTACAGTGGAAGACCTATTAACTTAATATTGGTTAATCAGGTCTTAGTGTTTTGCAACTTGAGCCCTTCATAAGAGGTAATCGAACAATTGGCCAGGTAAGCAGGTGGGAGGCTCCCCTTACTCAGAGAGTAAGGTCCTAATTAAGTAACCACCTTTCATGCTTTCCTAGACACCAATTAGATCAATTAATCTAATATGACTTGCTCATGTCGGTTCACTCTCGACTTGATTGAGGAGGTTTTGATTTAGGTCTCAATTGGGTTTGCTACATCACATGTAAACCTATCTACCCGACTCGCATTTACATCACATGCAAACGGCACATCACAGGCAGTTATAATCGCAGCATCAAATTAAAGTTAAACTTTAAATAGGTGATGATCATGGATTCTAATTAGGTCGTATTACAAGCACATGCACATCAATCGATCAAGTGGTCTTCAACTCTTGAATTGGTTCCAAGCCTCCTTGATTCGATCCTTGATCAACCCTTGATCCCATCGCCATCAACCGCTTGGATCACCTTTCATCTCATGCCTTTGCTTCAACTTGATCGTTGATGTACATCACATCACAGAAATACAACCAGATATAAAATAAAAATAAAAATAAATTACATCTCCTTTTAGGAGGCACACAGGCCTCTCAAAACATCAAATAAGATGCATGCAAGCATCTGAAAAATTACATGACATCGCAGATCACATCGCAGGTCATTACATTTGATACCAAAAGGGTTTGAATCCTATGATCATCACCGTATGCAACAATTATAATTTTCAAATCTGAAAACTAACTGATTATATCATGACATAGGTCTCTGATCATGCTAATCATGATTCTAAACTTTGTAATCCCATTAACAATGCAATTAGAATCATCTTTTTATCACATAAAATCAGCATGCAAAAAATCAGCACCCCTGAAAAATCTGCATGCAGAATTTTTCAGCATGCATGATCATTCAATTTTCAGATCTAATATGCCTTTAGATATTTAATTCTTACTTTAATCTACGAAGCCTAGGCTCTGATACCACTGTTGGGAACCCGCCCATGCCGCTGATATTTCAAAAATTAAATCAGATGGCAGCGGAAGAGGCATGTGCGGGATCGACGTTCATCACATGAACATTGTTTCGAGACCTTTCGTAATTAGGTAAGAATTAAGACTTTTAAAACTATTAGGAAGATCAAATCTTCACCTTGCGCGGGTAGATGATCACCGCAAATCTGAATTCGTGGTTTTGGAAGAGGGTTCGCTTGAAGCCGTTCAAACGTCCGGCCTCTACGGGTATCCACACGAAGTAGAGGACCGATCAATGTTTCCTTGTCTCCCCGGGGTGCTAGCTCCCTTGCAGAGACTTCCTTCGATGGCTGATCTCCTCTCTTTCTTTCAACTCTTAAAAGTGCTTGAGAGGGGGAAGAAGAAGGATGAAGAAGAGGAAGAAGATGAGCCCCTGCACAGCCTTCTTCTGTTGCTTGCGTTTGATGAAGAAAAGGAAGAGGAGGAGGCCGCCAACACTTGGAGGTTTCTTCCCTTGCTTGCGGCTGCAACTAAGAGGGAGGAAGAGGGTGGCCACGGCACAAGAGGAAGAGGACTCCAATGCCCTAGGGTGCCGGCCTCATGGTGCCTTTTATAGCCATCAAGGGCTCCTCCAAAGTAGGAGCCCTAGATGGTTTTCCAAAGAAAGAAGGGGGGCGCCGGCCCCTCTCTTCTTCAATCCGCACCATCCAAGATGAGAGGGGCTCATGCTCCTCTTACTTGGTTAACCTAATCCTCTTCCAAAGAGGATTAGGTGCCTCTCTCATGGTTTAATCCTAATCTAATTAGGATTGGCCAAATTTGGGTTCAATCTATGCTAGTCCTAATCCAACTAGGACTTGAATGAATCATGACTCAATTGAACTCTTCAATCCTAATCCAATTAGGAGTCATGTTGATTCATTGGATTAATAATTAATTTAGACTTAAGGAATCCTAATCCAATTAGGATGTATTTAATTTTAGTCCTAATCCAATTAGGTCTCTGTTTGAATCCGAAGTCCTAATCCAATTAGGATTTCTAGGAATCCTACTCCAAGTAGGAATCCAATTTTAATTCAAAATTCCTAATCTTATTAGGATTGTAGGAATCCTATTCCAAGTAGGAATCCCTGTCCTACTCCAACTAGGATTCCCAGTCCTAATCCAATTAGGACTCTAGGAATCCTACCCGAAGTAGGATTCTTGTTTCAAGTCCAATTAATTAATTCCCTTTCCTTCTTCAACTTCTTATCAATCAAATTGATTACTTGTGATTCCTAATCACGATTTCAACCATCGGATCGGTCAATACTTCTAGTGTGTGTGACCCCATAGGTTCTATTCTAACTGGTAGTGAGATATATTGTGATCTCTATCTCAATATCATTGAAAACTCCTTTCAATGGGTTGGAACGATTCCAACTCAACTCATTAGGGTTTATCGATCATCGAGATAATCCCTGTGAGTCCCACCATCCACCAGTGACACCTAGCAGCATGTAGTGGCTACCCAGCAGAATGGAATGATGAACCTCTAGGTGCAGTTAACATGTGATACAGTCCTACTATCGTGGATCCCTACAGGACGGAGGTCATGGACAACTCGTCAAAACCCCATCGTCTGTCATATGTCAAGATTTGTTCGACTTGAGTTCGATAGTGGAAAACTCTTTTTCACTTTATATTACTGCCCTGGCCAAGGTCTTAGAACTCAGTCTAACAAATCACATAGGATCACTCCTTTTCTATCAAGGTCGATAGATTCCTTATAGGTGCATACCCTACTCCTACAGTGAACCTACTGCAGCCAATCTACACTGCATGGACCCATATGGCTAGAGACCATGTATATGTGCAGTCAAACTACAATAACCTCACTGTGAGTAGCCGAAGCACCGCAGGTCAAAGGACCAGTCACACTACTGCAACATCAAGCAAGTCACTGACGAGTGGATAGACATCCAAGTGACTTCTTGTCTTGGTCACGCTCAGTACCCTTGTTCTCTAACAAGCACCTGCACTATCACTTCAGTGTCCCTACACTGTGGACTCAAGTCTCGTCCATTCAGAAGGAAAGTGATCTGTGCACTGATCGGATCGATCACCGTCCTCGTGATGATTCATTGATCAGGAGCATTTAGAAATTAATCACCAATGATACATGGCTCAAATTCTCAACTCTTGAGAATATGTATCATCATCTTATTAATTTCTTGGACGATTCATAGACACATAAACAATATAAATGAAAAGATGCCTTTTATTTATTCAATAATAAATAGTCAAGTACAAAATTATGTCCCTAGAATCAACAATGTGTCAGCCAAATTGGCTTCTAGGGCATACATCTAACAATACATTGATGATATCACTTTTTGGTTCTACAAACGAGAATTTATATGAAGATTTTACTAAGCTCATGCAAGGTGAGTTTGAAAAATGTATGATGAATGAATTAACATCTTCTCTCAAACTCCAAATTAAGAGAAACAAGAAAGAGGATCTTCATTGACCAAAGTTAGTCCACAAGAAAACTCTTATAGAAGATTGGCATGAAGAAGGTATTCTATGACCTCATCTTGTAGAATTTGAAAAGAATGAGCAAGGTAGATCTATTGTTTTTAAAGCTGTATTGAAGCATGATAGAATACTTATTTTATCATACAGCTAGTAGACCAGATTGTATGCTCATTATGAGCAAGATTTCAATCTAACTCTAATGAATCATAATTTATTGATAACAAATAAATCATAATCTGAATTTTGATAGAAACAACTGTTTAAGATAAGTTGATTAAAACTTAGCTAGCGTGTCTTATTGATAATTATCTTAAGCAAATAAAATCTGAACTAAATTGATTTTGAAAATAAGAAATTGGTTTGACCTTGATAAATCTTCATATTGCCTCACATGCTTGTCCTTGAACCATCTTGGTTAATGAAACTATCTCTTTAGTTCAAGTGATATGTGCTTGCTTATACTTAGGCAATCTCTTGAGTAAAGTGACTCAACATTCAACTAGTGTCATATCTTGTATTGAGTCATCTAGTTAAAAATATGGTAGATGAATGTTTTGTATCTTGAAGAAACTAATGACTTTCTTTCAAGAAAGAAAAGGAGTTTGCAGGATCCTTGAGCAAGAAAATGGGAGATTTCAACTTGAAGGACACCTCCATAAAAGGTACAATAAACATTCACATGCAAACAAGAGAGAGAACTTTCTTTAGCCAAAAGGTTACACATAAGAAATCTAGTAGGTATTTGACTTGAAGAATGCAGAATGATTCGGTAATTTTAGATACCTCTCTCATAAATTAGCTGAGCAAAGTCATTAACTTAAATCTTACTATGGCATGATTAAAGTCTTTAATTATTAATTTCTTGATATCATGTCTATATATGTATTGATTGACTTGTGCTTTTAGAAATTGTTTCATGGTTTTGCCCAAACTAAAATATATCTTTACCTATGTCATAACCATGAACTACACAAGTTTATACTTAGAATTTTGATTTAAAATGACTTGTGAGAAGCTATGAATTCTTGAGCATAATGAAAATGTGTTTTGCATGATATACCTCTATATGATACATTTGATTATTTCTTTATTCTGCTCTTTCAAAAAAATTACTTGAGAATAACAAAAAGAAAGAGAGATAAAAGAGAGATAATGGATATTATTCAAGAAAAGTAAAATCTAAGTAAAGGCAAATACTCCAATCTTAAGAAAAAGCCAAAACAAGCGTAATATATTCACCACATTTGTAAGACTTGTGTGAGCATTCTTTTGGAAGGATAAATCCGTGATAAATTATACTTAAATAGAGGGAGAGTTTAAAGTAAATATTTTAACCTTTCTATATTGCTCATCATAGGGATGGTGCCAATGGGGAGGCTAGTGGTAGTACCCGGCACTATTTGACCCAACTATTCGGTGTAGGGCATATTAGGGACGGCACAAGAGAGAGGCTAGTGGTAGTACCTCGTGCCCCTTCCCAACTCCACCGGATAGGGAGCAAATAGAGTATAGAGCATAAGAAAGTTAAAAATGAAAGACAAAGTAAATGAAAGTATATAAGAAGAATCAAGTCAAATTTTTAATCACTTGAAAACACACTTTAAGGATGAAATCAGTGCAAAATTATATAGGGGGAGTTTATTTGAAAAGAATTGATTTTGATCCTTCACATTCTTTTTCTTAATATTTTAATGCATGACTTAACACACAATGTATTTTGCATGTGGCATGATGCTTTAAACTATGGGTTCTCAATATGTTGTAAATGTTCCATGATTGAATATTTGATTGAATGTTTGAAATGCTACATAACATCTTTTGTTTGGTCTTATTGAAAAGAAATTTCAGATTTGTCATTCACAATCATCGTTAAAATCTGAAAGTTAAATAAATCTGTAAAAAGGAGAAGAGAAGGATATCTCTATTGATCCTTCAACTTGCTTTAAATTTGGTATATAATGTTCTACTTCGTACCAAAACTTAACATTAAATACAAAGATTCTGTATATACTCTTATATGTTTGAAATATGCATTTTCAATTGTAATCATTTAAGATGAGCTATAATGTGGAAATACATATCTCAAAGTATGATTTTGAAAGAAAAACAGAATTAATTTTGATGCCTTTGGTGATTGCTCCGATACGCAATCCGAAACATATCATTTTCTTATCTTCAAAGTATACTAATATTGGTTCAAATGATTGTGTCTTTCGATGATCTTGATTGCAAACAAAAATTTCTAAATATATGATTTTATTTTGATATTAAAAGGATTTATTGTGTTTCATGTATACATTGCACAATGATCATCTATATGTTTTTCTCCCCCTACATTATTAAAAACTTCCATCAATAGAGTGAATGATCTTAAAACTAGAAATATTTCAGCTCACTCAAATGATTCTAAAAGAAAGAAAATGTAAATGCGGTTGAAAGAAACTAAGCTTCAAATGAATCATTTTCTGATTGATATTTCTATACATTTTCTCTAAGATTAAGAGAAAGCATAACTTGTTCATAAAGGATTAGAAAGAGTAATTACTACAAATTTTGGAATAATACTGGATTACTCTACATTCTTCGATATTACAGAATTTCAGTGTTATTCACGTTTATCACTATAATCTGAAATTCAACAATTTAAAATGATTAAAGAAGAATGCATCTTTTGAGGGGAGCTTTAGATATTCAGTATCCTATCCCAAAGACACTTTATTTTGATGCATGCTTTGAATTTTATGGATTGATTTTGATGAACCTCCTTATATTGCAAGACATGCTTTAATTACCTTGAGATGAGTTCTATAAAGGTTGTCTTATCTCAAATCTTGAGTCTTATGAAAATAAGCTGAAACTTATAGAAAATATATTTTTGAGATTGACAATTTTGTTGAACATTATCTTAGGATTCTAAACTCTTAAATGGAATGATCAATTGAGGGGGAGAAAGAAAATTTCAGAAGGAGAGGTCTTATTGGACTTAATTGCATAAATCTATAGCTAAAGGAGAGAGAAAGAATACTAAATGAAAAGTAATCCTAATACTCTCCAATATGTATCATCTGAAACTTAAATCTGAAAAATCCTTATGATATACCTTGAGGCGTGTTATTTGGTTAGTATATCTTATGCATCACTCATGAACCAAATTACAAATCTGAGAGCCTCTAATTTAATGAAACAGGGGGAGAACAATGTATTAAATTTTCTTGAGTATCTCTTAGAAAATCTATTTTGAACCTCACTAATGAGTCCTAATTGGCTTTGCTCTTTGGAACTTCAATTTTGTGCAAATTCATTATTTTATGTATCAAATTGTGCTTATTTCTAAAGAAATAAAGAAAGTCTTTAAAAGAGCTCTGAGATGTATCAAAAAATTGCATGAATTCATATTTTGGTATTTATGCCCCAATGCTCTTATTATCATAAAAGAACTTTGAAGCCTTTAAGAATTAATGATCCAACAGGATGATATGTCTTTCAAATATATAAGTTTTGATCTTTACTCTGAAAATCAATTGAATTGCTCTCCTATTGATAAAATACTTAATAGATTAGGCAAAAGGTCTTAAATGAACAAGCTTTCCCACTTATTATTGAAGAGAGGTCAGATTTCCATTCGTGCTTTCCTTGAATATCATTTGTGGTACTTCTTGAATTAACCTAAGGAAGATTCCACCTACACTTGATTAGAAAACTATCTGTGGTATCAAATTAGAAATTTCTTGAAATCACATTCGATGTGTTCTGCTCTGGAATTATCTTAATTGGCTCTGATCTATGCTCATTAATCTTTTTCTAACATTATTGCCTTGAGTTATATGATTCATATTCTTGCAATAACTTGACATGCAAATCAGAGTACAATAAGAAAAAGAAATATCTGAGTATTCTTATCTTTGTGCTTAATGTTCCCACTATCTTTTTGATGTTGTCAAAAAGGGGGAGAAATATCTAAGTATATGCTCATAATGCTTTGTATTTATATTGAATACCAACTCAGCTTAAACTGAAATAGGTTGATTGTGTTAAGCTGATTAAATCTAAAGCATTATCATGAAGTATGTTTAAATATTTATGTTTTCTACTTCATGCAACTTAGCATGCATTAGTCCTAGAACACAATATATTTTATATTGCACATACTCCAAGTTTTGTCATCATCAAAAGGGGGAGATTGTTGACCCTCTAATGGATTTTGATGAATACAAAACACTAGAGCATAATTCCCTTTATCTTAACAAGTTATTTGAGGATTTTAGTTGGTTAATTAAGAATATTGTTAAGAAATGTCTAGGCAAGTTCCCATGATTTTTAAGAACTTATTGAAGAATTTTTGAGATGAAAGAAAAAGTTCAGGGACAGCCGAGACGTCTCCGGGTTGTCTCCGAGACGTCTCTGGCACAAACAGGAAGAACTGGCACGTCTGGAGACGTCCCCGTAAAGCGCGGAGGACGTCCCCGGAGCGCGGAGACGTCCCCTGAAAAAGCGGAGTCGACTCTCTCAGAGAATTCCAGAAGACTTGTTTTCGGAGATATAACGGCGGAGACGTCCCCGTAAAGCGCGGAGACGTCCCCGAAGCGCGGAGTCGTCCCCGAAGAAGCGGAGTCGTCCCCATGCAAAAAGCGCAAACAAGCGGAGACGTCCCCGTAAAGCGCGGAGACGTCCCCGGAGCGCCTGGGACGCGACTAACAACTTTTTCAAGTTTGATTTGAATTTCAAACGTCTCTTTTTTGTGTCTAACGGCTATATTTGCTTTTTGGGCTATAAAGGGACCTCTTAAGTGCTTCTCAACATCTTCTCACCAACCCAATACAAGATCATTCAAGAGAGAAGAGAGAAAAAGAGGTTCAAGGGAGTTAGTGCATTCAAGTGAAGAAATCAAGCGCCTTCAAGTTTTCCAACAGATTTCGTGCTCAACTACTCTCTCCCGTTTGGCATTCAAAGCTCACATTCAAGCCAACGCGATCCACATCGGAAGAACCATCATCTCCCACGCTTCCAACGGCTAAAAGGGTTCTTGCGAGTTCTATTGTTTATATTGTTATATTTGCTTGTTTAAGAAGCTTTGATTTGTTTTAAACCTTTATTCTAATATCTTGTAACTTGATTCAATCAAGGGATTGGAATCAAGGGGTTTAAGGTTTGTTGGTGAGCCCAAAGGGAAAAACCAACGTTGTAAGGTTGTGGTTGGTGAGCCTTTGGGAAAACCAACCGGGTTGGATTGTGAGCCCGTGAAAACAATCGGTTGGTTCGAGTCGGTGAGCCTGTGAAAACCGACCGAGTTTGTTGTGATCTCGTAAAACAACAAGTTGGGTTGTGAGCTTGTAAAACAACCGGCTGTAATCTGTAGGATTATAGTAAAATTCCCAAGAGGTCTTGGGGAGTGGATGTAGGTGCTGGGGTGCACCGAACCACTATATGTTTGTTGTGTTTGTAATGCTTCTTGTCATTGTCTAACTAACACACTTACTTACTTAGATAAATTGCTTGCTTAACTCTTATCCGCGCATCCTTTAGTTGCAAGCATATTCAATCAAGTCACGTTCTATACATCAAACTGATGCTAAGTTTAACTTTCACTGTGCATCTGTACAACTTAGCATAATTAATCAAAAAGTTTCAAAAGCAATATAAAAGTTTTTAAAAAGACCCAATTCACCCCCCCTCTTGGGTTGTATCTACTGGGCAACAGATTGGTAACACGGGGATTCCATGGTCTAGCACATACCCTAATTTCTCACAATTCAAAACTATTTTGAAATTTGCTGAGCCAGTCTTTATAATTGGGTTTGGTCAAATGGTTGTTCTATAGGATATGATTAAAAGTCTAGAAGCTGACTTTATAATCCTCAGAGAGTAAAGATTCTAGTTAGAATTTTGTACTTGATCTTAATTTGTTCTAGGGTCTTTTAAAACAAATGTGCCTCCCACTATTTTCTCGAATTCCTCACACTCTCCTGGTAGGAAAATGGAAAACCTACACGACTAGGGTTTCTAGTGGGTACTGCGTGAAAGAGTAGATGCCCTACAAGCCAATCGCAATATGTATTGTGAAGGATTTTTCTTTTGATTTGTCCAAATCATGTACATGACATTTAAATATGAATAAAGGCGTTATGTTTTATCATATGCTGTTGATTATATTTATGATAAACTCCTTAGATTAGGGCAATGGGTTTTAAGACTATGATGAGATCATACTAATGAGACTTAAAATCTTAAAATCCTAATCTTAAATATTTCCAGTCATTGGTACATTGAGTCGGGGATCAATGATTACCGGAAAGACTGGCATGTCTTATGTATGCTCGATGCAGAGGATGATTGATCTCACAATCATTTGTGTGGAGACACTAATACAAAGATATGGGTACTCATTAGAAGAATGAGTTCACTGAATTGACCTACAAAGAGAAATCTTATGAAGTCTTACTTACATGTCAAAAGATGATTCTCTTAGTGGGAGTTGTGCAACTGATCCTTTGACCTGAGATCACCATGGTATCTTGTGCACATGAACCTATGTTTTGGTTTACATTCATTCATGACAATAAGTTATGTACGAGGTCTTCTGGATATGGTGGATTGTGTACGAAAATTATGAGTAGGTCAACAAGGAATTAATCACTTCTAGTAAGAGAAGATAGCATCCTATTTATTCTAATCATATGATAATTCAGGAAGCCTTTGATCAAAGCAGAATGAAAATTAGAAAGAATTTCTAATGTTTCATTATTTGAATTATCATTAAAAGATTGAGAAAAATATGAATATGAAATTGAGTTTGACATATATTCATACTCATATACATATTTGGGATGCAGTTTGATTAAAGGATTGAATTGCATGGTAACTTGCCACTGAAGGGTATTTTTGGTATTTCCACCAAATTCCATATTTTCCGGGTAGACATGACACGTTGCTAGATGTCAATCTTGTCTTATAGGTTTGATCGAATTAAAGAGTTTAATTCGATCACCAATTAGAAAGGATTCTAATTGTTAAGTTCGGGTTCGCGCAGTTTGGACTTAAATCGATTAGAAGAGTTCTAATCAAGTTGGGTCAACTCGCACTCACACCTATTGCTGGCTAAGTATGGAACCCAATGGGTCACACACAAGAAAACTTATCAAGGGTCTAATTGGATTAGATCATGTTTGCAAGATAAACATCCTATCAGGTCTTGCAAACCTTAGCTCCTGATTCGAACTGGATTCGAATCTGATTCGAATTGGATTCGAATCTGATTCTTAATTGATCTAATTTGATTAGATCATATTCTAATATGGGTTAGCCAAGAGTTGGCACCTAATTGGCTTGATTTGAGTCTAATTGGATTAGATTTGATAAAACATTTAATTTTGACCGTTGGATCAACATTTGGATGAAGAGAAGGATCAAATGAATGGCGCCATGGATTAGAGCCATTGGATCTTCATCATGGGATGATGGGAGATCATGATCTCGTGATGGACTTGTGATATTGACTTAGTCAACATCAGATGGCGTGAGAAAGAAGGGAATACGGTGAATGTAGAATGGCGCCTCATGAAGAAGCGCCACTTGGATTGGATAAAGATGACACGTCATCTTATCCTAACTACTTTCCCTTCAACCGCATCATTCTCTCTCTCCTTCTTTCTTATGGCGCCACCAATAAGGGCCTTTGGATCATCATCTAGCCTTGATCAATGGTTGAGAATGCTCCCTATTTTTCATGCGTGAGAAGAAATGAAGAGAGGCATGAGTACGGTGGATTTCATGAAGAGATGCTTAGGGAATGGATAAGGATGAAGCGCCATATCATAAGCACTTCATCTTATCCTAACTACTTCTGATATGCCCTCTCATCAAATGACACA
Source organism: Phoenix dactylifera (assembly GCF_009389715.1). Lineage (NCBI taxonomy): Eukaryota > Viridiplantae > Streptophyta > Magnoliopsida > Arecales > Arecaceae > Phoenix > Phoenix dactylifera. The sequence continues at coordinate 76,865 of NW_024067915.1, forward strand.
CCCCTTGATCTCACGCCCCTCTTCATGCATGAATGGATGGCTACAATGCATCCGTACGCCATCTATAAATAGGGAATGCTCCCGGTGTTTTTCAATCATCGGAAATCAATCCAACTCTCTCTCTCTCATATCCCTTCTTTCCTACATTAGTTTCTTTCTTTCTAACATTGCTTCTAGTGTGTCCTAAGCCAAGACAAGGTGGTCTTCCTTAGGACAAAAGAATTAGAAGTGATTTTAGATGGCTAAAGAAAAATAGAAAGGGAGGAAAGCAAGCCATTAGAGTTCTTTAGAGGAATTCTGCATTAAGGATCAAAAGTCTTTGGAGCTAAAGTCTTGATCAAGTTTTCGTGTGGATCACCATTGGAGGACGGACACTTGGACACCTCGTGGAGATTGTACACTTTGGATTAGCGTTTGAGGTATTCTACTAATTTTGCATTTATTTTATATTATTTGATTGTAATCATTAAGGTGATCTAGGCTTAAAAGGGTTTCATGCATAGGGACTTTATTAAGAAAATTTTTAAAATCCCTAGCTTCCGCTGCCCATTATGACATGCTAGAATCCTACAGTGGTATCAGAGCTATCCTTAATTGGTTCAATCAAATAAAATGTCATGATATGAAATTTTTCATATGAAGATATGTTGAAGCATGTTAATTAGTTGCTTATGATTTATACATGCTATGAGATAGCTATGATGCATAATAGCTTATTTTAGATATGTTAAATATATGTTACAATTAAAGAATGTGCTAGAGACTAGTAAGCCCTCAATAAAAATTATATTAAGTCATAGTGTTAGAAAAACTTTGAGCTAACCCATTCTAGAACAATTAATCTAATTGGTGTCTAAGGAAAGCACTAAAGGTGGTTACTTAATTAGGACCTTACTCTTTGAGTAAGGGGAGCCTCCCACCTGCTTACCTGGCCAATTGTTTGATTGTCTATTATGGATAAGCTTAATATTGATATAATACTATTGATAGCCTTCCTTCATGCCTCGATATTATTATGTCAAGATCCATGCTAGTTTGTTGTGCTAACACAAAACTTGCAATGGGGACTGATGTTATACTGTCTTGGTGCATTAAGATGCTTATGGCATATTTTTAATATATTGCCTTGTTGTGCAACCACAAGGGCAATATTATTCGAATATGACTATATGGAAATGAAGGGTTTGACTTAACTAAAATATTATTGTTTGTTGTGCTAACACAAGGCAATAAGTATTTTAAGAGGACAAGATAAAGTTGAGAATTGCATGAGATGCAATTGGAAAGAGTTTCCTACCTTTGAACTCATAAGAGTTTGTTGTGTAAACACAAGGCTTTTTATGATGAATTAGGATCTCAACCCTACTAAGAAAAATTATATTTTCACGTTTATCATAGGAGAGGGCTATGATATTCGATAAAAATAGTAAGAGACAAATTAGATTAAAGTCCTTATCTAGTTGCAAACATGTCATCATGATTGGTCTGCTTATATTAGTTATGTTCTTGCATATGTAGAATTATTAAATGGCTTCTTCACTTTCACTAAGAGGCATCTTAGATGCCAACAAGTTGACCGGACCAAACTATGTGGACTGGTTGAGGAATTTAAAGATAGTACTCACTCAGGAGAAAATTTCCTATATACTTGAAACTCCTGATCTTGGAGATCTAGAGGATGATGCTACAGAAGAGGAGGTTGCCATACATAAGATGTGGAAAAATGACAGTTTGACTGTCAAATATATCATACTTGCCTCTATGAGCAATGAATTATAGAGGCAACATGAAGGCATGGACACTCAATCCATACTTCTCAATTTAAAAGAGTTGTATGGAGAACAAAGCAGGACTGCTAGGTATGAGATATCTAAGCAGTTGTTCCGTGCTAGAATGAATGAAGGAACTCCAGTGCAAAACCATGTTCTTATGGTTATAGACTTAATCACTAGATTAAGTCAATTAGGTTTTGCTATGGATAGTGAGCTCAGTCAGGATTTGATCCTGTAATCACTGCCTGATTCATTCTCTCAGTTTGTTGTGAACTTTCACATGAACAAGCTGAACACCTCCCTGCCCGAGCTGTTAAATATGCTCAAAACAGCTGAAGGCCATATTAAGAAGGATAAAGGTCCACTCCTTCTTATAAATAGCACTTCTAAAAGGAAATCGGGAAATAAGGGTTCTAAGAAACGATTGAACCCCAAGAGTAGCATCAAAAAGAAAAAAGGAAAGAAAAACTCCGGATCAAGTACCTGTTTTCATTGCGGCAAAGCTGGCCACTGGAAAAGGAATTGCAAGAGTTTTCTTGCAAGTATGAAGACCGATGCAAGAGTTGCATCAAAAGGTATGTTTATGTTACATGCCAACTTGTCATTAAGTTCTTCAAATTCAAATTCATGGGTATTGGATACCGGCTGTGGTTTTCACATTTGCAAATCTTTACATGGACTACAGAAAATTAAAATTTTGAAGAAATGTGACTTCGAGCTGTATGGCGCTGGAGGAGAGTCCATCCAGGCTGAAGCTGTTGGAACCTACAACTTGGAGTTACCTTCGGGAGAGCTCCTACAATTAGAAGATTGTTATTATATGCCCAAAATTATTAGAAATGTAATTTCCATTCCTTTGTTGTTAAAGAAAGAATTTGAAATTAATGGAAAGGGCAATGGTTGCTCTATTTATTTTTCTAATAAGCATCTTTGCAATGGCATTATGGAAAATGGTCTTCTTGTTTTATTACTTAATGACAACGTCTTTCATATTAATAAAAGCAATAAAAGAAAGAGAGAGGAAGTAAATAACACCCTTCTTTGGCATTGCCGACTTGGTCACATAAGTGAATCAAGAATCAACAAGTTATACAAAGAAGAGTTCTTTGATCCTTATGATTATGAATCATTAGGAACTTGTGAATCTTGTCTTATGGGTAAAATGACTAAGTCTCCATTCACTGGATATGGAGAAAGGGCAAGTGAGTTATTAGGACTTATACACACAGATGTATGTGGTCCTATGACAACTCCAGCTAGAGGTGGATACTCTTACTTCATCACATTCACTGATGATTTATCAAGGTTTGGATATGTGTATCTTATGAAACATAAATCCGAAGCTTTTGATAAGTTTAAAGAGTATCAAAGTATGGTTGAAAAACAAACCGGAAAGTGTATTAAAATCCTTCGATCTGATCGAGGAGGTGAATACCTTTCTAGTGAGTTTTTAAATCATCTTAAAGAAAAGGGCATTCTCTCTGAATGGACACCTCCGTATACGCCACAATTAAATGGTGTAGCTGAACGGAGGAATCGTACTCTATTAGATATGGTAAGGTCCATGATGTGCTTTACTGATCTTCCTATTTCCTTCTGGGATTTTGCCCTAGAGACTGCTGCACTAATATTAAACAGGGTACCTTCTAAGTCTGTACCTAGCACTCCATATGAGATATGGAGAGGAAAGAAGCCTAATCTTAAGTATCTTAAGATATGGGGTTGTCAAGCTTATGTCAAAAGAAATTTTGGACACAAGCTAAGTGCTAGATCAGATAAATGTATTTTTGTAGGTTATCCTAAAGATAGTATAGGATACATCTTCTATCATCCTACCGAACAAAAAGTTTTTGTAGTTAGGCATGCCATTTTCTTAGAAAAAGAGTTTATCTTAGAAAAGGGCAAGGATAGGAAAATTGAACTTGAAGAAGTTCAAGACCTATAAATAGAAACACAAGAAATTCTTCAACCAGATGTACCCATTGATGAGGTACAACCACAACACACATCTCCTCTCCGAAGGTCAGATAGAGTGCGAAGAGCACCTGAGAGGTATGGGTTCATCATTGAGAATGATGAAGCCCACATTGTTCAGATAATGATCCTCTGACCTATTCGGAAGCTGTCATGAGTAGTGACTCTGACAAATGGCTAGAAGCCATGAAATCCGAAATAGATTCTATGTATACCAACCAAGTATGGACTTTGGTTGATGCACCAGAGGGTGTAAATCCTATTGGTTGCAAATGGGTCTATAAGAAAAAGATTGGAGCAGATGGCCAAGTAGAAACCTACAAGGCTAGATTGGTGGCAAAAGGTTTTAGGCAAAAGCAAGGAATTGACTATGATGAAACTTTTTCACCAGTAGCTATGCTCAAATCTATTCGGATTTTGCTTGCAATAGCTGCATACTATGATTATGAAATCTGGCAGATGGATGTCAAAACCGCCTTCCTTAATGGTTATCTTGAGGAAGAGGCTTACATGACACAGCCAGAAGGATTTGTCTCAAGTAAGAGAGCAAATCAAGTATGCAAGCTTAAGAGATCTATTTATGGATTAAAGCAAGCATCGAGGAGTTGGAACATCCGTTTTGATACAACAGTCAAAGAGTTTGGTTTTATCAAAAATGTGGATGAACCATGTGTGTACAAGAAGACTAGTGGGAGTGCCATTGTCTTCTTAATATTGCATGTAGATGACATACTGATCATTGGAAATGATATTCCAATGTTACAATCGGTCAAAACTTGGCTGTCAAAAAGCTTTTCCATGAAAGACTTGGGAGAAGCATCCTATATACTTGGTATAAAGATCTATAGGGATAGATCTAAAAGGATGCTAGGCTTGTCCCAGTCTAGGTACATAGATAATGTGCTGAAAAGATTCAGCATGGAAGAAAGTAAAAGAGGTTATTTGCCTATGAGTCATGGCATACGTCTCTCTAAGAAGATGTCTCCTAAGACATCTGAAGAGAGGAATAGAATGAATTCTATTCCCTATGCTTCGGCAGTAGGATCGATTATGTATGCTGTGCTATGTACTAGGCCTGATGTTGCTTATGCCTTAGGCATAACAAGTAGATTCCAGGCTGATCCAGGAGAGGATCATTGGATAGCTGTGAAAAATATTCTTAAGTACTTGAGAAGGACTAAAGATATTTTTCTAGTTTATGGAGGATCTGAGTTGAAACTAGAAGAATTTTTTGATTCTAGTTTTCAATCAGACCCAGATGATAGCAAGTCCACTTCTGGGTATGTCTTTACCCTAAATGGTGGTGCAGTGAGCTGGAAGAGTTCCAAACAGCAAACTGTAGCTGACTCAACTACTGAGGCAAAATACATTGCTGTAAGTGAAGCCGCTAAGGAAGCTGTCTGGATGAAGAAGTTCATCTCTGAGTTAAGAGTAGTTCCCGAGATTGCTGGACCAGTCCCAGTTTATTGTGATAACACTGGAGCTGTTGCTCAAGCGAAGGAACCAAGGTCTCATCACAAATCCAAGCACATTCTAAGACGCTTCCATCTTGTTCGAGAGATTGTCGAGAGACAAGACATAGTCATTGAACGAGTAGACACCAAGAATAACCTAGCAGACCCGTTCACTAAAGCTCTACCACAACAGCAGTTCGATCGCCACCTCGATTGTATGGGGATAAAATATAAGAGCGATTGGCTTTAGTGCAAGTGGGAGATTGAAAGAGTAGATGCCCTACAAGCCAATCGCAATATGTATTGCGAAGGGTTTTTCTTTTGATTTGTCCAAATCATGTACATGATATTTAAATATGAATAAAGGCGTTATGTTTTATCATATGCTGTTGATTATATTTATGATAAACTCCTTAGATTAGGGCAATGGTTTTAAGACTATGATGAGATCATACTAGTGAGACTTAAAATCTTAAAATCCTAATCTTAAATATTCCCAGTCATTGGTACATTGAGTCGGGGATCAATGATTACCGGAAAGACTGGCATGTCTTATGTATGCTCGATGCAGAGGATGATTGATCTCACAATCATTTGTGTGGAGACACTACTACAAAGATATGGGTGCTCATTAGAAGAATGAGTTCACTGAATTGACCTACAAAGAGAAATCTTATGAAATTCTTACTTACATGTCAAAAGATGATTCTCTTAGTGGGAGTTGTGCAACTGATCCTTTGACCTGAGATCACCATGGTATCTTGTGCACATGAACCTATGTTTTGGTTTACACTCATTCATGACAATAAGTTATGTACGAGGTCTTCTGGATATGGTGGATTGTGTATGAAGATTATGAGTAGGTCAACAAGGAATTAATCACTTCTAGTAAGAGAAGATAGCATTCTATTTATTCTAATCATATGATAATTCAAGAAGCCTTTGATCAAAGCAGAATGAAAATTAGAAAGAGTTTCTAATATTTCATTATTTGAATTATCATTAAAAGATTGAGAAAAATATGAATATGAAATTGAGTTTGACATATATTCATACTCATATACATATTTGGGATGCAGTTTGATTAAAGGATTGAATTGCATGGTAACTTGCCACTGAAGGGTATTTTTGGTATTTCTACCAAATTCCATATTTTCCGGATAGACATGACACGTTGCTAGACGTCAATCTTATCTTATAGGTTTGATCGAATTAAAGAGTTTAATTCGATCACCAATTAGAAAGGATTCTAATTGTTAAGTTCGGGTTCGCGCAGTTTGGACTTAAATCGATTAGAAGAGTTCTAATCAAGTTGGGTCAACTCGCACTCACACCTATTGCTGGCTAAGTATGGAACCCAATGGGTCACACACAAGAAAACTTATCAAGGGTCTAATTGGATTAGATCATGTTTGCAAGATAAACATCCTAGCAGGTCTTGCAAACCTTAGCTCCTGATTCGAACTGGATTCGAATCTGATTCGAATTGGATTCGAATCTGATTCTTAATTGATCTAATTTGATTAGATCATATTCTAATATGGGTTAGCCAAGAGTTGGCACCTAATTGGCTTGATTTGAGTCTAATTGGATTAGATTTGATAAAACATTTAATTTTGACCGTTGGATCAACATTTGGATGAAGAGAAGGATCAAATGGATGGCGCCATGGATTAGAGCCATTGGATCTTCATCATGGGATGATGGGAGATCATGATCTCGTGATGGACTTGTTATATTGACTTAGTCAACATCAAATGGCGTGAGAAAGAAGGGAATACGGTGAATGTAGAATGGCGCCTCATGAAGAAGCGCCACTTGGATTGGATAAAGATGACACGTCATCTTATCCTAACTACTTTCCCTTCAACCGCATCATTCTCTCTCTCCTTCTTTCTTATGGTGCCACCAATAAGGGCCCTTGGATCATCATCTAGCCTTGATCAATGGTTGAGAATGCTCCCTATTTTTCATGCGTGAGAAGAAATGAAGAGAGGCATGAGTACGGTGGATTTCATGAAGAGATGCTTAGGGAATGGATAAGGATGAAGCGCCATATCATAAGCACTTCATCTTATCCTAACTACTTCTGATATGCCCTCTCATCAAATGACACACCCCTTGATCTCACGCCCCTCTTCATGCATGAATGGATGGCTACAATGCATCCGTACGCCATCTATAAATAGGGAATGCTCCCAGTGTTTTTCAATCATCGGAAATCAATCCAACTCTCTCTCTCTCTCATATCCCTTCTTTCTTACATTAGTTTCTTTCTTTCTAACATTGCTTCTAGTGTATCCTAAGCCAAGAAAAGGTGGTCTTCCTTAGGACAAAAGGATTAGAAGTGATTTTAGAAGGCTAAAGAAAAATAGAAAGGAAGGAAAGCAAGCCATTAGAGTTCTTTAGAAGAATTCTGCATTAAGGATCAAAAGTCTTTGGAGCTAAAGTCTTGATCAAGTTTTCGTGTGGATCACCATTGGAGGGCGGACACTTGGACGCCTCGTGGAGATTGTACACTTTGGATTAGCGTTTGAGGTATTCTACTAATTCTGCATTTATTTTATATTATTTGATTGTAATCATTAAGGTGATCTAGGCTTAAAAGGGTTTCATGCATAGGGACTTTATTAAGAAAATTTTTAAAATCCCTAGCTTCCGCTGCCCATTATGACATGCTAGAATCCTACATTGCGGTCCCACCGATTTATAGGCCACCTCACCTAACAGTTATTGGTGACACATAAATGGATGAGTGTACAACTCTTGTACAATGCTTCTCAAGCATGTTGCAGTGCTACTTGGTCTCTAAGCCATGAAGACCTCACCTAATAGTTATTGGTCCCATTTCTTAGTTAAGTCAGACCCACCGTATAACCGTAGAAATAAAGTCGTCATTGGGTCCTCACCTAACAGTTATTGGTGCCTAACCCCACCTTTACCCTACAACATCTCATGTCTATAGAGAGGTCCAGCCCCCCGATGCAACTTGCCCACTGTATCCAGCCGAGACAAATCAACATCAGAAAGACCTTAGCAGCTCTACTACGGTGGAAGACCTATTGACTTAATATTGGTTATTCATATCTTAGTGTTTGCAACCTTGAGCTCTTCATAAGAGGTAATCAAACAATTGGCCAGGTAAGCAGGTGGGAGGCTTCTCTTACTCAGAGAGTAAGATCCTAATTAAGTAACCACCTTTCATGCTTTCCTAGGCACCAATTAGATCAATTAATCTAATATGACTCGCTCATGTTGGTTCACTCTCGACTTGATTGAGGAGGTTTTAGTTTAGGTCTCATTGGATTTGCTACATCACATGTAAACCTATCTACCCCGCTCTCATTCACATCACATGCAAACGGCACATCGTAGGCAGTTATAATCGCAGCAATGAATAAAGCTAAACTTTAAATAGGTGATGATCATGGATTCTAATTAGGTCATATTACAAGCACATGCACGTCAATCGATCAACTGGTCTTCAACTCTTGAATTGGTTCCAAGCCTCCTTGATTCGATCCTTGACCAACTCTTGATCCAATCGCCATCAACTGCTCAGATCGCCGTTCATCTCATGCACTATCTTCGACTTGATCGTTGACGTACATCACATCACAGAAATACAACCAGATATAAAATAAAAATAATAATAAATTACATCTCCTTTTAGTAGGCACGTAGGCCTCTCAAAACATCAAATAAGATGCATGCAAGCATCTGAAAAATTACATGACATTACAGATCACATCGCAGGTCATTACATTTGATACCAAAAGGGTTTGAATCCTATGATCATCACCACATGCAGCAATTATACTTTTCAGATCTGAAACTTAATTGATTATGTTATGACATAGGTTGCTGATCATGCTAATCATGATTCTAAACTTTATAATCCTATTAACAATGCAATTAGAATCATCAATTTATCACATAAAAATCAGCATGCAAAAATCAGCAACCCTGAAAAATTCTGCATGCAGAAAATTTCAGCATACATATTCTTTTAAATTTCAGATCTATCAAGCCTGTTTATAATTAATTCTAACCTTAATCTACGAAGCCTAAGCTCTGATACCACTGTTGGGGGTCTGCCCATGCCGCAGAAAATTAAAAAAAAAAAATTTCAGATGCAGCGGAAGAGGCATAAGCGGGATCAATCGTTCATCCTATGAACGTTATTCAATAACCGTTCGTAGATAGATTAGAATTAAAGACTTTTAAACTAATTATGAAAATCAGATCTTCACCTTGTACGGGTAGATGATCACCGCAAACTGAAGTTCATAGTTTAGGATGAAGGTTCGCTTGAAGCCGTTCACGCGTCCGGCCTCTACGGGTATCCACACGAAGTAGAGATCCGATCAAAGCTTCCTTGTCTCCCCGGGGTGCTAGCTCCCTTGCAGAGACTTCTTTTAATGGCTGATGTCCTCCCTTTGAATCAACCCTTGATTGTGCTTGGGAGGAGGAAGAAGAAGGATGAAGTTTGAAGAAGAATCAAAGCCCCTGCAGCCTACTTCCTTTTCCCTGCGTTGGAACCAAGGAGGAGGGAAGAAGATGGCCGCCAAGCTTTCTTTTCTTCTCACCTTGCTTGTGGCTGAAAACCAAGGGGAGAAAGGGTGGCCACGAATTGGAGAGGGAGAGGGCTTCAATGATGCCCTAGGTGCCGCCCCCTTCTTCCCCTTTTAAAGCATGTAGGGCTCCTACAAGTTAGGAGCCCTTTGATTTATTTCCAAGAGGGGCGTCGGCCCCTCTTGTTGTGCCGCACCATGCAAGGAGGAGGAGGAGGGGCGTGAGCCCCTCTTCATGTGTTGCCCTAGTCCTCCTCTAAGGAGGATTGGGAGGCCCCTATTTGGTTTAGTCATAATCACATTAGGCTTTAACCAAATCATGAACCATTTGGGTTTAGTCTAGGTAAGTCCTAATTTAATTAGAACTCAAATCAATTATGACTCAATTGAACTCTTCAATCCTAATCCAATTAGGAGTCTTGTTGATTCATTAGATTAATAATTAATTAGGACTTAAGAAATTCTAATCCAATTAGGATTTATTCAATTTTAGTCCTAATCCAATTAAGACTCTAATTTGAATCCGAAGTCCTAACCCAATTAGGACTTCTAGGAATCCTATTCTAAGTAGGAATCCAAATTCAAAATCCTAATTCAATTAGGATTGTAGGAATCCTACTTCAAGTAGGAATCCCAGTCCTACTCCAAGTAGGAATCCCAGTCCTACTCCAAGTAGGACTCCCAGTCCTAATCCAATTAGGACTGCAGGAATCCTACTTCAAGTAGGATTTGTATTTAAGTCCAATTAATTAGTTTCCTTTATTTCTTCTTCTAGTTATTATCAATCGAATTGATTACTCGTGATTCATAATCACTTTTCAACCATCGGATCGGTCAATACCTCTAGTGTGTGTGACCCCATAGGTTCTATTCTGACTGGTAGTGAGATATATTGCAATCTCTATCACAATATCATTGAAAACTCCTTTCAATAGGTTGGAACGGTTCCAACTCAACTCATTAGGGTTTATCGATCATCGAGATATTTCCTGTGAGTCTCACCATCCACCAGTGACACCTAGCAGCATGTAGTGGCCACCCAGCAGAATGGAATGATGAACCTCTAGGTGCAGTTATCGTATGATACAGTCCTACTATCGTGGATCCCTACAGGACGGAGGTCATGGACAACTCGTCAAACTCCTTCGTCTGTCATATGTCAAGATTTATTCGACTTAAGTTCGAGAGTGGAAAACTCTTTCTGCACTGTACAATCTGCCCCGGCCGAGGTCTTACGAACTCAGTCTTATAAATCATATAGGATCTCTCCTTATCTATCAAGATCGATAGATTCCTTATAGGTGCATACCCTACTCCTACAGTGAACCTACTGCAGCCAATCTACACTGCATGGACCCATATGGCTAGAGACCATGTATACGTGCAGTCAAACTACAATAACCTCACTGTGAGTAGCCGAAGCACCGTAGGTCAACGGACTAGTCACACTACTATAACATCAAGCAAGTCACTGACGAGTGGATAGACATCCAAGTGACTTCTTGTCTTGGTCACGCTCAGTACCCTTGTTCTCTAACAAGCACTTGCACAATTGCTCCAGTGTCCCTACACTGTGGACTCAAGACTCGTCCATCAAAGAAAGCAATATGTGCACTAATCTCAATGGATCAATCATTATCCTCGTGATGATCCATCGATCAGGAGCAATTCAGGAATTAATCACCAAAGACAAATGCCTCAAATTCTCAACTCTTGAGAATATGTGTCATCATCTTATTAATTTCTTGGACGATTCATGGACACATAAGAACATGAATGAAAAGAATGCCCAACTTAATTAGGTCAAGTACAAATTTATGTTCCAGAATAAAATAATGCGTCAGCCAAATTGGCTTCTAGGGCATACTTCTAACAACCTCCAAATTGGGGAAAGTCGATCTTAGGCCTCCTTAGCCCTCTTTCATGTAGCCGAGGACTTCTCCCATACTTATCTTCTTGGACTTCCTCCCATTGGCTTCTCCTATGCTCTCCTCTTTTTTCTTCTTCTCTCCACCAACTCTCTTTCTTTTCTTCTCTTCTCTTTTCTTCTCTTTTCTTTTCTTCTTGATCCCTCACTTGGCCCCGCCAAGAGGCGTGCGACCAATGCTCATCTCCATCAACCCTTCTATACACGCTCCTTGTTTTACTCTCCCCTAATCTCCTTTCCAACTTCTCTAGATGGGCATTTACACCGGCTAAGGTAGAGGATACATTTTCAAGGACTCGGTTTTGACTTTCAACGGTTTGGTTTAGGTGTTGAGATTTTCCCTCTAAGGCTTCAAGCCGTGCATTTTCATCCCACATCCTCACTCCAAACCTTCTTTGGCCGTCACCCAAGGGATGATCCGGCCCTCCTCTTTTATATGAAAATGGGTTGTACATTACAATCAAAAGTTTACAACATGAAATTCCTCACAACCCAAGAGAAACGTGTTGTTACTCTACTTGCTCTCTACCCGGTGTAGTTAGAAGGGCACGAGGTACTACCAGTAGCCTCCCTCTTGTGTCGTCCCTCATATACCCTAACACCGAATAGTTGGGTCAAATAGTGCCGGGTACTACCAGTAGCCTCCCCGTTGGCACCATCCCTATGATGAGCAAAAATGAAAACAATCCGTCCTCCTTACAACAAAAATGCTCTCACCTCTTTTTCATGTAAGAAAGATAAATGCAAAAATTTGAGCACTACTTGCATGCAAAATAACTTCTAATATACCCTCCTCTCACAAGCTCAACAATTAAAATGAAGGTAGAAAGAAGTAAACTTCACTTCTAGGCATGCAATGAAAAGTAAAGCACCTAAACACAACCCGATATGTAATCTGAATTTTTTCTTGGGGTTGTAAGCGTTACCTCTTAGGATAGAGATCTTCGATGGAGCTTCTCTAGGAACTTCTTCCGACGAAATATTTCAATGAAAGCACCATTGATGGAGGGCGGCTCTCGGCCCTAAGTCGCCACACCAAATCCTTCGCCTCGTGCTCCTTTCGGATGCCTCAAGATGTACGGATGCGGGCCGAACGGGTAATGCCGGTTGTGTGCCGAGCACTTAGTAACCAAGAAAATCAAGGCAAGGGGCGGGTCTACTGGCTGCAGCTTGGCCCGACCCTTGGCTTGAAGAGAAACAATCATTCATAAGAAGATATGTAGAAGAAAGCTTAAAGGATTGATTCTATTCCCAAATGAAGCTACAAGCAAAATATCCAGAGAAAACTATGATTGGTCTCCCCTAGCCCAAGTCCAAGAGCAAGCACAAGGACCGAATACAATAGGGCAAAGCCCTCCCAAGCCTAAGGCCGAAATACAAAGCAAACTACAATGTTCAATGATGTAAGATCCCTCAAAAGACCCTCATTCCCTCCTATTTATAGTGCTCTCCAAGTGGCCCAAGAGTGGCCAAGGCATAGGGGTCTTCATGGCACATATAGGGCCAAAGGCATGGCCAAGCCTTAGGCATAGGCTGGCAGTTGGGCTGGCCCTTGGCCGGCCCGGCTGTGGCCTTTGCAGGGGGTAGGCAGGCGGCTGGCAGGGCCAGGGCGCGGCTGGGGCGGCTGGCAGGGCGCTTGCTGGTCGGTAGGGGCCAGGCTGGGAGCTGGCTGGGCATCTGGCACGGCAGGACGGCAGGGTGCCTAGGCGCGCGGCAGAGGCACTAGCAGGGCGCAGCACGGGTGCCGAGGCGCGGTAGGGCGGCTGGGCATGCGGCAGGCCGTCTGGGCGTGCGGCAGGGGGCGCTGGCAGGGCGCAGCACGGGCGCCGAGGCGCGGTAGGGCGGCTGGGCATGCGGCAGGCCATCTGGGCGTGCGGCAGGGGGCGCTGCGGCATGGCAGGGGCGATGGCAGGGCGCGGCATGGGCGCCGAGGTGCGGCAGGGCGCAGGCGGCGTGCGCAGGCTGGCGCGGCCTTCGGCGAGGTTCTTTGACCCGAACCTCGCCCGGTGCGCTAGCAGGGGCCTGGCGCGCGTGGCCAGCGGTGGCAGGCCGCAGTCGAGCACGGCAGGCACGGCAGGGTACGGCAGGCGCGGCACGCAGGCGGGCACACGGGCAGAACCTCACCCGGGGCGCTGGGCACGGGCGCGCACGGTCGGGCGGGCATGCACGGGCTGGTTGGTGCGTGGCACTGTAGCAGGCGAGGTTGGTCACGCCGAACCTCGCCTGGTGCACTGTAGCTGGCGAGGTTCTTTGGTTTGAACCTCGCCAGGCCTGTCTCTTCTCCTGGGCGCGCCTGGCACTGTAGCTGGCGAGGTTCTTCACCCAGAACCTCACCCAATGCACTGTAGCTTGCGAGGTTGGCCTGCCCAAGCCAGGCCCTACGGTGGCCGTGGGCGCGTGCTATCTTGGTGTGCGGTCGTCGTGGGTGCCCGGCACAGATGTCAAGCATGTGGGCCCATGGTCTTGCTGATGATGAACCCTCTCTAGGCCAACCTTGGGTATGCGTGCGGTGGGCTCGGCCGAGGTTGGGCATGCTCGGCCAAGGCTTGTCATGTATAGGCACGGTGCACGCGGGCGATGTCGGGCACGCGGCGGGCGTGGACGGCCGCGGATGCATGCGGGCAAGCGCGGGCGTCGTCGTGCGCGCGGCGGGCCGAATGTGGAGGTGCTTGGCCAAGGTTCGGTCAAGTGTGAAGATGCTTGGCCGAGGCTTGGCCAAGACTCGGCCATCCCTCCAAGCAAATAATTGGCTTGATCCTTGATCTTGGTCTTGGTAGGACCCTCCTTCAGTAGCTTCCAAGCCCAGACCTCTACTTGGTGGTGGGATCCAACAGTGGTGTATGAGGGGGGTCCGCAACAGTCCGCTACCGTCGCTCCCGTCGCCATCTATGGCCAGCCGCGGAGAAGAGAAGATGAGCGCTCCAATCCGAGCACCCTCTTGTTGCCAAGGCAATCTCTGTTCTATGAAGGTGATCTCTATTCTACTTCTCTATCATGGATTCTTCTACATCAGAACCCTCATAGAAAAATGTCAACAATCGACGAAACACCCAAAATGGCATCATTGATGAATCAAACAATTTATATTTTCTGTACCACGGAGAAAGTCCAGGTCTTACTCTTGTTTCCTAACTTCTTACTTCTCACAATTATCACTCCTGGAGCAGAGCAATGTATGTTGCACTTTCAGCCAAAAATAAATTGGGTTTCATAGATGGCACAATTGCAAAACCTGCGGTCAATGACCCTTTGTATTATCCTTGGCAAAGATGCAACCATATGATCTTATCCTGAATTTCAAACAGCATTTCTACAGTGATTGCAGGATCTATTTTGTTCTTTGATTCAGCATATCAAGTTTGGAATGAACTTAAAAAAAGATTTGCTAGATCAAGCAATACAAGGGTATATATCTGTGAGCAGCAACTTTCATCTACTAGACGGGATCAAGCACCATTAAGTGTTTATTTTTCAAGGCTCAAAATCCTATGGGATTAGATACAGATGTTTGATACACACTACACGCTCAGCACCAAATTGTGGAGTATTCCATGGGATCAATTAGAAACACTAGAAGAGATGCGTTCTACAATTTCTAATGGGACTAGATGAATGTTATTCAAATATTAGAATCCAAGTGCTGCTGAGGGATCCTTTGCCTTCTCTGGATAATGTGTTCAATTTGATTTTACAAGAAGAATCCCATAAGGAGCTCACAACCAGCATGCACAACTCTGTTAAGTCAGTAGCCATTGTGACAAAATCTAATAGATACAGCACGTCAGTACAGCAGAATGCACAGAACCCAAATAACAAACAAGTCTCATGCAAAAAGAAACGAGGAGGGTGTACCAAATGTGGTTTCCAAAATCACACTGTGAAGACCCGCTGTCAGGTACATGGATATCCCCTAGGGACAGGTTGCACAAACCTAAGCAGCGGTAGAACAAAACTGCTCATCAAGCATCTATGATTGGAGAAATCAACTTAGTTCCTAGTTTGCCTTTCACTTAGGAGCAATGCTAGCAGCTACTAGCATTCCTTCAGTCTCAAAACCACAAATCTCCTACAGCTAATGATAAACTAGCTACAGTCACACACATAGGGACACTGCAATTTAATTCCACCATCATTCTTCAAAATGTTCTTTGTGTGCCCAGTTTTATATTTAATCTAATATCTGCTAGTTAACTGATACATGATTTGAACTGTTGTTTGATAATCTTTACTGAGTTTTATTTCATCCAGGACCTTCAAACATGGAAGACGATTGGGATAGCTAAGGAATTGCAAGGCTTGTTTCATTTCACCCCCGATAATTCCACTCCATTAGTCAGCAAAATCACCCTCAAATTCATTCAGCTTTCAATAAAAATTCTGCATTATGGCATATTAGATTAGGTCATCTTTCAGCTATTAGACAAAATTTGCTACATACATTGAATGATGATACTTCAGTTTATAATGAAGGTACAGTTTGTGAAATTTGTCCTCTTGCAAAACAATCAAGATTACCCTTTACTTCCACTCACAATCTATCTGCCGCATGCTTTGATTTAATACATATAGACCTTTGGGGTCCTTTTTCTATAGCTTCTTTAAATGGATCACATTACTTTGTAACTATTATGGATGATTGTAGTAGATGTAACATGGGTTTACTTAATGAAGTTCAAATCAAAAACCAAAGGCATTATACAATCATTTTGCTATCTTGTTGAAACCTAATTTGACAGAAAAATTAAAATCATCAGAACTGACCAAGGATCAGAATTTGATATAAATTTCTATTTTAAATCCAAAGGAATCATCCACCAAAAGAGTTGTATATACACACCTCAGCAAAATTCTGTAGTTGAAAGGAAACATTTGCACCTCTCAAATGTGGCAAGGGCCTTAAGATTTCAAGCAAATCTTCCATTATTTTGTTAGGGAGATTGCATCCTTACAACAGCATACTTAATCAATAGGATACCAACTCCCCACCTCAAGAATAAAAGCCCTTTTGAAATTCTCTATTCAAAGACCCCATCCTATTATCATTTGAGAACATTTGGGTGCTTGTGTTCTGCAACTACACATCCCCACAATAGATCGAAGTTTGATCACAGAGCACAGAAATATATATTCCTGTTTCAGAACCTTCATCATCTTTTAATCATAATTTTTAGCAATCTCAAGCTAATAATGAGCCTCCAAGAGAATCTTCTGCTGAACCACTCTTAAGGAGATTTACTAGACTCAAAAAAGAATCAAGTTAAACTTGTAAATTCTTTAGCTAATCCTTTCTGTCCTTCATCCAAAGGTAAAGAGATTTCACAAACTCAGCGTAATTTATCTTTAGTTCTTTCTTACAATCACTTATCAGATGCACATCAAAAAAAAATTTTGGCTATCACCTGTGATTTTGAGCCACAAACATTTCAACAAGCCATCAAACACCCACAGTGGAAGGATGCAATGGCTGCTAAATTTGCAGCATTAGAAGAAAATAAGACTTAGACTTTGACATATCTACCTTCAGGAAAAAGACCAATCAGATGCAAATGGATTTACAAAGTTAAGCATAACTCAGATGGTTCTATGGAAAGGTATAAAGCCAGGTTAGTGGCTAAGGGTTCACCCAACAAGAAGGGCATGACTACTTTGAAACTTTTTCTCCTGTAGTCAAAATTAGTATTGTCCGATGTTTATTAGCTTGATCGGCAATCAACCAGTGGCATTTGTTTTAACTGGATATGAATAATACTTTCTTATATGGAGAGCTGCAAGAGAAAGTCTATAGGAAGCTACCTCCTAGATTTGCAACTCAGGGGGAGAACCACTTGTGTAAACTCAAGAAATTACTGTATGGACTCAAGCAAGCCTCAAGACAGTGGAATTCCAAGCTAGCTTGAATTATTAGACAATAGGGTTACATCCAATCTAAATCAGATTATTCTTTATTTGTTAAAAGGTCTGCTGGTTCAATAACTATTATGTTAGTTTACGTTGATGATATTGTCATAGCACGAAATAATCTCACTGAAATAGATGCTTTGAAGTCTCACTTGAAGAGCAAATTTAAGAAGTTAGTTAGCACCCGTTAGTTAGCATTCATCCTTATCCTGAACAGCTAAAGTTAGTTAGCTTGTTTTGCAATTCTGTATTTATCCTTATCCTGCAATTGATGTGTATATATAGTAGCCTTGTAATCATATATCTTATGATATGTTGGGAATCTCCTATGATAATCATCCACGCCTTAGCTTCGGCGCACGATTCGGAAAACAGCCTCAAATTGAGGTGCAATACAGAAGAAAACATTTTTCTTCCTTAAATATTTTGCTTCTTTGATAAATAGTCCTCTCCAATATACCTCCTGGAATTTTCAAGCCCAAAGCAATTTGTGCTAGTTCTTTTGCTGCTTGATTTTCTAATCTAGAAACAAATTTTAGCTGACACTTCTGCAAATTCTTGTATCAACTTTATTGCTTTTATGTAATACTTTATTAATGCTTCGGTGTGGCCCTTGTATTCACCACTTAATTGTTTCAAAATAATTTGGAAATCCCCAATTGTTTTTATCTAGTTCGTTTGCACTTGTACTCACATAATCGGTCTCTGTTTGTATAAAGATATCATTTTCAATTCGGATACAAAGATGATCAGTAAAACTAGTGGCTAATACTTATTCTTTGGCCAATTTCTGAGGCATGTATTGTAGTGTATATCCGAACAATGCAAACATCCATTTGCCAATCCTACCATGCACGATCAGCCTAGTCAACATTAATTATATCAGTTGAGTAGAACACATACTCAAAAATGGGTAAAATATAATAACTTAATTTAGTACAAGGGTAATACAAGACCAAACACAACTTTTTAATCGGCGTATAATGCCCTTGGGCCTCCATTAGAGGCCAACTTAAATGGTACATGGCCTATTCAGATCCTCTCTCACTATTTTGTGCTAAGAGACTACCGTTAGAGTCTTCTGCAATGGACAGATACAACTTTAATGGTGCACGAGGTCTTGGTGGGACCAACACAAGAAAGTCTAGCTAAGTCTTGCTTTATTTCTTTAAAAGTTTGCTGATGCTTTTTGGTCCATATAAACTTATCCTATGCTTTGAGCTTCAACAACGGCGAAAAAGATCGAATATTCTCTGCACAGTAAGCAATAAATCTTTTGAGGAAATTTACCTGCCTGAGAAATTTTTGAAGCCGTTGTTTGTTCTGAGGAGGCTTCATAATGATGATTGCTTGGGCTTTATTTCTGTTGACTTTAATGCCCTTCTAATGAACTAAAAATCCTAAATTGACACTCCAAAAGCGTCCTTCTATAGATTCATATGCAGTTTATGCACTCCTATCCATTGGAATGCTTTTCTTAAACATTCAAGGTGATCAGTAATACTCTAGATCTTCACCACTACATTATCTCTGTAAACCTCCATAAACTGGCCAATCATATCAATATTGCATTCATGGCCTATTAATTTTAATGAGTACAAAATGTTTGAGTATAATACTAATAATTTTGTGTTGTTAGTTAAATTTGTTTTATAGGATCTCAACAAAATTGAAAGATTAGAGAAGTATGGAGAAGCCTAAAAGAATAAATCTCAAGTTGAAAAAGTATTTGAAATATTTTGGGAGCTTGTGTAGTGGATGAGTCAACCCTAGAGAATTATGAGTCAACTCTTACCAAGCACGAGTCGACCTCAGCACAAGTCGAGTTAAACCCAAAATGGCCATAGATAGAAGATAGAAGGCACTGAAAACCAACTCTTTCATAAGTCAACCCCAGACAAACTCAAGTCGACCCTACAGTGACCACAGGAGAAAGATAGAACATAGCAAAATAAGTGCTTTCTTGAGTCGACACCTGAAAAAAAGAGTTGACCCGGAAAGAATACGAGTTGACCCCTGAAGAAGTCGAGTCGACATGTCCGTGTTTGATAACAGTAACGACTAGTTTTTCTGCGAAAATAGAATGACCATATTCACTCTTAACGGTTATTTCAGCCACACCAACAGCTAGAAACAGATCTCCAACAATTTTTCAAGCTATAAAAGCTTCTAAATTGAATTGGAGAATAAGAGAATTAAGAAGATTGAGTCGATAAGGTAAAAGAGAAGGAATATAGGTCAACCACCACTTTTAGAGCTTCATATTAAGTATCAATTTGAGAAATGACTATTCAAAGCCTCCACCCACTTCAAAGAGAGCTTCTAAATATTTAGAGAGAGTTTTAACTTCCAATCATTGAGTTCTACCACCCATCAAGAGCAAACAAGAAAAGAAAAGAAAATGGATGAATTCTATCCACCAAGATCTTAACTGTTAGAGCAGTTAAACTCGATCTATAATGACATATATCCAACCTTTTCAGAGGTTATTTTATATTCTATTTTCTATCTTTATTTTATGGATGAGCTTTGGGAATCTCGTGTGGGGGTTTTTGTGTGGCTAATACTGTGAAAAATTAGCTACTTTTTAAGGTTTAGTTATACTCGAGAAATAGCTAGTTTGAGATCAGTTGCCCTAAAAAATCGACTAAGTTTAGTTGAACTTAAATATCAGCAAGGAGTTCTTAAGTATTAGAACTTAGGGTTGGTCTAGTTGTACTAGCAAAACAGCTTGGTTTTGATTGAGTGTTAGAAAAATTAACTAAATTTAATCATGAGCCTAGAGAACAACTGTGTTGTAATCTTGTTCATTGATTATAGTAAAATTTTTAAGAAGGAGGCCTTGGAAAGTAGACATAGGAGCTAAGTTTGCTTCCGAACCACTATAATTTTTTTTTGTGTATGAGTTGTTTATGCATTTTCTTTTCTTATGCATTTATTTATTACTTATTTCAAGGTGGATACTATCATGTTTTAAGCTCACCATCCAGGTCGGCCACGTGATATGACCGCACACTTTCTAGAGTAGAGCCCTAGAGAATATGCTGGGCCTAAATTTTTCACAACATCAAAAATCTATAAACAAAATTGTTCTCATTTCAAAATAAGAGCAAACTTGTACAAAATTTCAAAATTCATTTAACCTATCGAAAACAAAGATGCTCTATATATTTATCCCTTCTACCGATGATGTCATCCATAGCCAAATACCACGCAACCTGCAACTCTAAAAAAAAAATACAAAAAAAGATTTGAGTTTTTCTAACCCAGTAAGAATCAGGTAAAATAATACCATATCAATACTTGAAAAAAAGCTCATTCAATTAACATGCACATAAAAACTTATTATCATCTTATCAAAAAAACATACACACACGTACACAGATATATGTATGATTTGACCAATTGTTCGACAATAATTTTTATATCATATCATCCATTTTTTTATTAATTTGATTTCGGGGTTTCATATCAATACTTTTCCGAATTTGGACTAACTAAGATCATGACCCAGTCTAAGACAGACAAAATCCTATGCATAAGCCTGCAGAGGCTATCCCATGCATAAGCCCATAGACACCATCCCACATGTAAGCCCGTGGAGGCTATCTCATGATGGGATTAGTCCAAACTGCATCTTATTCTTTTGATTTATAAGTTATAATTGTTAATCAATTTTCATTTACATAATGTATTTCTCTTAATTTTAAAGTTTCTTAGTTACATATCATGTTTTCACTATCTGATATATATACTACCATGCTAGTATATTCGTACTGAAAATTATATAAAATATATCATCATATTCAAATCAAATTTATCAATATAAATCGCATGACGTAAATCCAACTGTGTAAATTAATAACATGTATATATATATATATATATATATATATATTTTCTCCGTCAAAAGAATAAAAACCAAGCACTTCCAGGCCACCAAGAATACCGAAGTCTCTAAACTTGCAAGGCATCCTTTACTGACAGCTTCCTCATCTTCTGGTGTAATCGGGGCAAGGGCGCTACAGGGGAGCCGCCATGGCAGCCGCCAGCTATGCGTGCTGCTTCGCTAAGATGGAACGCCTCCGGCAGGTGCACACCATCGGGCGGCCTATCTTTCCCAAGGCCATTGGCGAGCTCCACGACCACTCTGGCATCGCCCGCCGCCTCCTCTTTGTTGGAAAACCATGCATACTGCAGAAAATTAAAATCACAGCGGAAGATGCATCCGTTCATCGTATGAACGTATTTTAAAACCATTCGTAGATAGATTAAGATTAAATACTTTAGAGGAAAAGATCTGATCTTTACCTTGTGCTGGTAGATGTTCACCGCAATTTGATAATCGTGGTAATATTGAAAGGCTCGCTTGAAGCCGCATACGTTTCTGGCCTCTATAGATATCCACACGAGATGAAGAACCAATCCAAGCATCTGAATCTCTCCGGAGTGCTAGCTCTCTTACAGAGATTGCTTTTGATGGCTGAAACTCTCTTTTTAATAATCAACTCTTTGATTGCTCTCAAAGGAAGAGGAAGAAGAGAGTTAGAGGAAGAGGCCACACCCTTCTTCTATTCTTTCTTGCTTGTGGTGGAAGGAGGAAAGGGAAGAATGCTGCCCACGCCAAGAGGAGAGGGGAGATAGGCCGCACGCCACTAAAAGAAAAAGATTAGAAGGGGGCCGACCCCTTATTCCCTTTTATTTGAACGCCCTAGGCATGGAGCTCCTAAAAATTAGGAGCTCACGCCTAGCTTGCCCCTCCTTTCTTTTGGGCCCACGCATTTCCCAAACCAATTTAAGTTGGAGCGTGCAGCTGATTTAATTTGGATGCATTAAATACTCTTTCAAAGAGGATTAGATGGTCTTAAAAAGTCCTCATCTAATAAGAACTCTTAATTCTTATCCATAAGATCAAATCACTTTTGGGCTGCTTGGAGTAGGTGGAGTCTCCACCTACTCCAAGCAGCCTAAAAGTGAGCTCGCCTCAGGCCCCAGCAGCCCCTGCGTCGACCCCTCCCACGGCACCGGCGTCGCCGACGCCGGGCTCATCTACTTCCACGACCGCCTCCTCGCCATGTCGAAGGACGACCTCCCCTACCACGTCCGCGTCACCCCCTCCGGAGACCTCGAGACCGTCGGACGCTACGACTTCGACGGCCAGGTCCGCTCCGCCATGACCTTCCACCCCAAGCTCGACCCCGTGTCCCGCGAGCTCTTCGCTCTCAGCTATGACGTCATCCAGAAGCCATACCTCAAGTACTTCCGCTTCTCCCCCGCCGGCGACCAGTCACCCGACGTCGATCACCCTCGACCAGCCGACCATGATGCATGACTTCGCCATCACCGAGAATTTCGTCGTGATCCCCGACCAGCAGGTGGTGTTCAAGCTTCAGGAGATGATCCGTGGAGGCTCGCCGGTCGTCTACGACCAGAGCAAGACTTCCCGTTTCGAAATTCTCCCCAAGCACGCCGCCGACGCGTCGGAGATGAAGTGGATCGGCGTCCCAGACTTCTTCCACTTCCACCTCTGGAACGCATGGGAGGAGCCCGGCACCAGCGAGGTCGTCGTCATCGGCTCCTGCATGACGCCGGCCGTCGATGGTGAGACTGTCCTGGAGGACGCGGTCGAGGATTGAAGGATCGGCAGAGACGACGAAGACGAAACCCCAGGGACGGCCCGTCATCTTGTTCCTCATGATCACCGTCTGTAGCACCTCCCCGTACTTGGAGAGTACTCCTTCATCTTCTCCTCCATCGTCTCCCACGATATCCCCCCGATGAACAGCTTCCCCGGATCCGGATCCATCGCTCCCTCTTCTCCGCTCCCTTCTCCTTCTTCGGCCGCGGCCGCCTCACGGACCTACTGCACCCACGAAGGCCCAACGGAGATCGGCACGATGGGCAGTTGGATCGACCTTAGCCAATGCTAATGGCCCTGCCTCTTCAAGCTGGCCCATTAGCCCACAAAATAGCAGGCTATTATACACACTTAAGTTTAAATTAGTTTCACTTAAAGTATTATTGAACTCAATTCACCCTCCCTCGTTGTTATCTTAGGCAATAGTAAGCTAGCACATATCAGTACAAAAAGCTTCACCAGCATAAATATAGATATTATTTATATATAAAATATTTCCTTTGCATCGAGTGAGTTTTCTAATAACAACTTGAATCACCTGAGTCGAAGAATGGATAAGGGAGATATATCCAAATCAGTGAAATATTAGACAAAGTTCCAGATATTTGAAAAATACCGTTCAACAGATCATTATTATTAAAGATGATTCTTTTTCTTTATTTTTCCTTAAGTTTAATATTTCTTTCTTCCAGAAACTTCTGGTAGCAGATAGAAAGGTCTCATGAACATTGGTTTAGAAAACATCCACCAAAATAATCTTAGTAAAATCATCTCATCATGCTGTTATTAGAAAACATCTCAGTGTGGAATCTGATTTATGCCTCAAGATTGTCGAGAGACCACACATCTCATGCACGGACAATGATGTGAGCAAAAAAAACTAGCCATGATGGAGAGAATATTGGCCATCTTGACCTCGGGATGTCCTGAAGTTTTTAATCTCAAATTTGTCTAAGGTGAACAACCTCGATATTCGCCGTGATGTTATTCTGGTCGAATCAACCATGGAGTAATGCCAAGGATCACTAAAGAAGCTGCAATTAGGATCTTGGTAACGATTACGCCAGCTCAACTGTAAATGCACGATTGGCACAATTATTGTCGCGTGCATATCGTGAGGAGTCATTACTATTAAGTTAACGCACGATATCGATTGTTATCGTGCGGTTATTGCATTTTCTAATGATTAAGATAACAGACTCTAACACCATCCAGTATATAGGGGTGACTGGGAGACTCTCAAGTAAGCATACTTGAACTCTCTACTACTTTTATTCTCTCTTTCTCCGACTATTGTTCTAAAATTTCACTGACCTAAGCTTTGGAGGGTCCCCCGCCAAAAACATTCTGGCAAATAGACTTCTTTTTAGGTTGAGCTTGCATCATGTAGAATTGTTTTAACATCTTAAAGTCTTTCCTTGGTTCTAGGCCGACCTGCTTTCCACCTCGGTATCGGCCGACCTCAACCAACTTCTTGCAATGACCGACCTTAGCTCAAATTCTAGCTGCAACAAACCTGTACATAATTTTATGGATTGATTGAGTCCAAGATTTTCTAATAAAAACTAGGGCTAATATTTCAAATATGATATCTATTGACTTCAAAGCTGATGATCCTGGGAGCAAATATATAGATTCATTTGATATATAAGTATTGCATGAAAAACAGCGAATTCATTTTATCTAAACTAACAACAAATGTAAAAGGAAGTCATAAAGGAAAATAACAAGGAGAGGATAGACACAAACACATTTGATTTAATTAGCCTGAATAGAAATAAAAAAGAACTAGGAAAACAAAAATCACACAACATGAGCAACAAAAACTGTTTGAACTGAGTGCGCCCCATCAGACCATGTCACAGATCCAAACCCATATCCCTTGGTTGCATCCGTAACATGAAAAGTGACCTCATAGGAAGCCTTCATCAATCTCCTTGTGAAAACCAACTTCTCAGGTGAGACCTTGACCATGAATCCGCTTGGTGTATCAACAGTGGCAAAGTATGTGGAATTTGCTGGTCCAACATTGGTTACAGTCCTACTGACTGTCCTCCCTGCTTGTTTGCTGTTGAGGCTGGCAATGGATATGGAAGGGTAGTTGAGGTTGGAGATGAGGTCTGGTGAGGGTTTACCCGGGCAGCTGAAATTGGTGCCGGAGAGAGACCTTATGACTTGATCTTTATAGCCATAATGACAGAGGAAATATAAGTAGTCTTCTGTGGTGGTCTCAAAGACTAGGCCTGGGCTCAGGGCTCTTAGTGGGCTTATTTCTCCTGCCCCCATATCAAGAGAACTTGCGTGGGCTCCTGAGTAGTCTGTCAGAGGCTCTCCAAGATTGTTGGTTGTAGTGGCTGCATAGAGTGAGAACAAACGTCTTTTGAGTAAAAGTTTTAGATAGGGGAAAATTCAAAAATTGAGGAAAGTACCTTAATTGTGCCAAGAGTTCGGAAAGAATATGGCAATACTAGGACATGGCTAAAGTATACATGTACACATTTGCCATTAGTAGTAAGAAAAATTAATTTACTTGATTAATTAAGTATACTTGGAGTGTTTCTTGTATAAGATAACAGCTATTTATGAAAAGTTCATGGCGTTCAGAGATTCTTAAATTGGCGGATAATAATTTGTTTATTTGGAAATAGTTATGAAAGCCATTAGCCCAAGCAAAACATCATTTGAAAAAAAAAGTGAGAGAATTGAATAAATATGAATTTTTACAAAAACTATTGTACCAACTTTCATTTGATTTCTTTTGAATTGGATAGACGACGGAAGTGAACACTAAACAACTACCATGATCAATGATTTCAGTCATCAAAATGGTCAAGTGAGCTGCAATTCATTGATTTCGTTGCAATACTAGAAGTTCCTAGCGTAAGAGTCTTACCTGTTGTCATAAGTGCTGATCTTATCATGGAAGGAGACCATCGTGGATGGGCTGACTTTACGAAAGCAGCAGCGCCTGCAACATGAGGGCAAGCCATGGAGGTTCCCGACTTGATGCCAAAGTTTGATGGCTTCTTTCCTGCAGGAATGTCTTCATTGTCGACTGTAGGCATTGATGCTGCAACGATGCCGACTCCAGGAGCCATCAGATCAGGCTGCCAAGCAGAATTCTGGATATTTTAGACAATGCGTGCATGCTTTCATGTCTTTTGGATAGATGGGTAGTTGAGAGTGTGGACCTTGAGAATGGCTTCTGTGAGCCCTCCAGGACCTCTGGCTGAGAAGTATGCGACGACTGGTGCTGGTTTAAACCCCTCAACATCCTCTGCTGGGAGAATGACAGCCGCTGGCTTCCTGCTTTCACCAAATTACGTTGAACACTTTGAGTCATTGGGATCGGGTCTAATTGATGCATCCACTATTTGTTTATAAATTTTGTTAAACAACTATTTGATCATTCCTTCAGCTTACTTGGTAGAGTTTATGTACTTAAGTATCTGAGCTCCGGCATCATTCCCAACTTCTGAGAAAGGGTAACTACCAGAATCAAATGGCACCCCTTTCTCAGCTTCATCAATTAGGATCAGACCCTTAGCTCGAGCCCCTTCAGCCACCAACTTCTTGACTCGTCTCGTCACAGTCGGATCACTGTCGACGCATAGGATTATCTTTCCAGCAGCCTTTTCAGTGTCCAATGATCCGGGATAGCAATTGCTGTCACTCAAAGAGCAGAGGATGAGAATGGACTCACTAGATACATCGCACTGGAGGTTTTAATGCATGATATGCTGGAAAAGATTACACCACCATAACAAAAACTGTTCCACAGTTCAGATTTAAGGATATAAACTGCGATCGAAAATACATCAGTCTTGAGATTACCTTGCTTCTGATACTGGAGTGGACTCTGCCGCTACATCAGCACCGAAGACGAGTGGAAATGATTCAGACCGACTGAGGTTGGAAAAGTTTATGGCAGATCCCTGAGAAGATTGTTGCATGATTAGTAAGATCCTATAGAATACATGTACTGTTTCTTTTATCACTGCAGACTAATTAGATATATTGCTAACAAATTTGCGAGCATATATATGTGTGTGTGTGTGTGTGTGTGTGTGTGGTAGGAAAAATGACCGAAGTAAATGATAAACATTGAGACAAATTCAACAGTTAGTGATTCAGAACTGATAACAAGATCAGGTCAGATAGGATTCTTTCATTTTTTTGTTTTATAGGTGCATGAACAACATATGAATGCTCAAGTGACCAGTGAAAATAAAATGCAGGATTTCTTCAAAACAAATTTACCTTCAGAACAATTCCATTGCCAAGAACAATGTTGGACTGGAAACTTCTGTCGATGCTAGAAGCTGCGACAGTGAGGATCCATGGAGCTGAATTGACCACAGTAAAAGGATCTGGTCCATCATTCCCACCCGAACAAGCAACCAAAATTCCCCACTTATTAGCATGGAAGGCACCAATGGCTATGGGATCACTCAGGAAGTCCGACTGGAATACAGAGCTCATTCCTATTGATATTGAGATTATATCGACTCCATCGTAAATGGCATCATCGATGGCTTTTAGCACAGCAGAGCTGGCACATCCACCCAGCGAGCATGCCTTGTACATCGCAAGCCTACTAGAGGGAGAACCACCCTTGGCTACTCCCTGTGCAAGGCCATAGTAGCTTGCATTCATTACTGTTGAGCCCGCAGCAGTGGATGATGTATGTGTCCCATGGCCTACAGAATCCCTTGGAGATCCAAAGGAAGTTATGCCATGGATGTTGGAGCTGTTGGATGGAGATCGTACTGAATCGGGTGCGTTGTTATAGAATCTTGCACCTATTAGCTTCCTGCCATGGTGGCGAAGTTGAATAAAAGTGAGGATACGAGGATAATACAAAAAGCTACTAATAGATGCTCCTTTCTTAACCTTGATCTTGTTAACTTACCACTAGACCACCAGAAGTTTAGGCTGTTATGAAAGGGGCAAAACTGGCTCTATAATAGAATCTAAGACCACTAAGTTATGTTTTCTTTTCACTGTTTGCAGTTTTTACATTCAAAAGTTCCACCTAGGCATCCAATAGGACTAAGCTGAGTGGAAATGAATGTATAGAGAAGATATCTGTGTTCCTATTTTTTTTTTCTACATTTTGATTTTGTTGTTTTAAACCTTTTAATATTTTTATCTTTAGATGGAAATTCAAAGGAAATAATATTTATCATAGACATATAATAATACTTTTAAGCGTATCCTAATTCAGTTGACTATGACTATGTTTTATTATCTTTCACTAAATATATATCCTAGAATCTTAACAAGTAGTTCATGAGTTTACCTGTTACAGTTGGATTTTTTAAAATCAGATCCTTCCATACAGATTCCCTTCCACCTGGAAGGGATTTTCCCCATTCCTGCATCACTGAAACTAGGTGATTCTGGCCAAATCCCTGAAATGACAATTATAAAGTAAGGTATTAAAAAGAAATATGATAATATGCTACACAATGTGGAGTTGTTTCATTATCTAGTTTGTTAAATTAAACTTATAAATCCATGTTCAAAATTACATCTTAGGAATGCGAGCTCGTCTAGTATCTCGAACTGTCCACTATGAATCAACATTGTTTCAGTTCTTGCATAAGCTAATTGGCAATGGACTTTTGTTAATGCAATTTCCACATGCAAGAACCCTTTTTTGTGAATTAGCCAAAAAATAAAACCATGTGATCCTTGCAAAAATAAATATGATGGCGATGATGATGGATAAGATAACAATGATGATTATAATAATTCTGTTGATGAGGAATAACAATAATACCATGTTTTATCTCTCAGATTTATAAATGGAAGCTAAGGACCAACCATCCTTAGTTCAGCTGGTTGGTATCTCTCTCCACATAGGAGAGGTCTACATTTTCAACCCTAGCCACTGTATTAACTTTTTGTTTTCCATAAAATAAAGAAACAAAGAAAGAAAAGAAAAGGAAAGCTAAAGATAAATAAAAGAGATACCTGTGTCGACAATGCCGATTATAATATCACTTGAAGCTCGCCGTCGCAGTCGCTCGGATCGTAGACCGGATTCCTTTTCTAAGAAATCCCAAGAACGGGTAGTATGGAGTTGAAGAATTCGATCACGAAACACTGATACCACTCCATCATGACCTGCTTTCAAGCACTAAAAGGTCATGCAGAGAAAATGGAGAGGTAGGATGTTGAAATGCTGCAGTTGTCAATATGTCCCAAGATATAGGCAGTTTTAAACCACTGTAATTGAGAGGTAAGTGTGTGCATCTAAAGCATGCAGGGAAGTTAGGAGTTCAAAACATTTATTTCAGTTGAAAGAAGGGAACACCAACCAGATAATAGAGCAGCTTCTTTTTCAGTTAGCATGGCTGTGAATCCCTTGAGTGCATGATGATAACTTTGTATTAGAGATACTCTTTCTTTCTCCTCACTGTTTTGAACAATATAATGAAGAACACCTAAGTCAATTACTTATAGCGGTATCTTGTCCAACATGATTATGGAACATTGCAAATAGAAATAAATAGTAATGTTCATAAGAAAGGTTTTGCTGCCTTGGAATGATGGACGATAGCATTTGCAAGTGAGCTGCTTGTAAGGCTTCTGGATTTGTTTCTTTCAAAATGCTCCCCATGTACACCACATAAGACTGATGGATGAATTCAAAAAGAAAAAAAAGGCGTATATTTAGAACCTTTAAGAACCAACTTACAATAGCCCTAGAATTGACAAAAGCAAACAAAAACTCGGAATTCATTCCTCAGAAAAGATTACCAATGTGAAACAGTCCAAATGTCAAGCATTTTTTTACCGCTGGATAAAAGCATTTTAACCTTAACAAATCACCATAGATTATCCATCACCTCTGCTCAGAGGGGAAAATACTTATATATATTTATTAGCAGGGATGTTTGAAAGATTTCAGATAACTAAAAGAATGAATCTGCCATCCATATTTTATGACTTTAGCCATCGACAAGGGTCTTGTCTCTGGGGAAGCAACCAAATTTTAAGCACAATTGCAACACGATCATATCACATTATGTTTCTCCAACTAACTAAATCAGCAAGAGAGACAAGTGGCAACTTTCAAGATCATGCAGAACAAATTACATTAGCCAATTAACAAAAGTAATTACAAAGCAAGTGTTTAATTAACTCTTTGTACCTCTGGAGCTGGGTTTGATTTAACACGGAGAACAAATGAGGCCAAAACGAAGAAGACGAACTGCCAGTAGATTGCCATAGAAGACAATGAAATCTTAGCTCTAGTCGGTGTTGCAGATTAACATGCCAATGGAAGGACCTGGCGATCTTGGACACATTTGTAGGCAATTTCCTTGGCATACATTTTGTATCTAGGGAATTTGGCTCATGTGCAGCAGCAACAACTTTTTGTAGTTTATGCTCAATATGCTCAGGTACTTGCCTCTCTTTTTCTTTTCATTACATTTCTTTTTTCTAAACTCACATTTTATATGAGTTGGTCTATCATGAGCATCAATAAAAGGTAGAGGGAAGATGTGAGAGAATCAAACAATAGTTGTAGAACAGCCAGATTTGCTGATTAATTTTCTTCCCAAAGATGAATACAGAATTTTCTCTTTTGTAATAGTAACTACCTCAGGTGCATTTTTTAACACTTTGATAAATTCATTATTTAGTGAAATAGTTTATATTGTAGTCTTAAGCTCTCTAAAAGTCTCCAAAAAATCTTTAACAGCCCTCTTTTATTTTAATTAGCACGATCTTGAATCTGGTCAACTAGGATCTTACTATTGGAAACAATATTATGACCAGAATATCTTGATCTGGTGATTGGTCAAGCAATTTGAATGCCTCTAATAAAACTCCTAGCCATTGGTTACGAAAGTCAATGGTCAATGGGGCTTATAGACTGAGAATTTCTTATCATGCTGCTCGATTCACGTAATCTACAACTCCCTCTTGATAAGACCAGGAAAGATCGGTGAATTTTTAATTGATTGTAGGCTGTTGGAAGTGATAATATTAGTAGTATTTACCGTCACTGCTGACAAACAAATATAGTACACCAAAAGAGTGATAATATTATTTAGTGATCTCCATTAACTATGGTTTTCTTCCTATTACAATTGGAATCAACTAATATCAATCATTGTATAAAACCGTAAAAGGTTCATTACATGTGGGCTCCAAGCAACCAACACAGAGATGACAGCTTTTTACTTTACATTCTTGCTTGCTATATGACATATTCTTCAGAGACTTGGTTTACAAGTAGTTCCTTTGGGCAGCAGGGCACTTGCTTCTCAGATGTGCATTGTTGCAACCCAATTATCTCTTTATTTTAATTATTCATGCTTCTGCTTCTTCTTTGGTAGCATGTCCTTTACCTTTCGGTTTCTCCTCTGGGATCAGTGCATAGAACTCACTTTGAAAAAGACAAACTCAGGGACTCACTTGGATCCAGGTTGTGATCAAAGTGAGGGAAGATGAGTAGATGACAAGGTGTCAAGAACACTTATCAATACACACATGATCAAAGGAGGAAAAGTTCCATTCTCTCATCCCTTCCGTGCCTTTGAGAGTTTCATCTCTTTTTCCACTTGGATCTCAAATCCTGTATTCCATCACATGCCATGAAGCTACTGCCTATCATCCCATCCTCATAATTCTAGCAATCATTAGGTCATGCTGAGAAGGTCCACAGCTGACTTAAAACTCAACTAGAAGTTTCTTTTCTTTTGTTACTTGTGTGGCATAGCTTTTGATCCATATGAAGATGAAGAGCAGTCATATTGTTACTAATCATGTTGCATTCGGAAAAAAAAAAAGATTATTATTTTGTGATTTTGAGGCTGGATGTTGATCTTTCTAGGGTATGAATTAATCAGGCTTAAAAACTTTTAAGCACATAGAATTCATTAGAGAATGATCAATCATAGAGGCCTGGTTGAGGCCATGAAGACAATGAAGGATTAGTCTAGTGTTATTTCTCGAAAAAGTCTAGGTTTAGTGGCACAATGAGGAAGTAGGTATGTTTTATTCCTTTCGTAGTGGCCAAGAAGACAAAATAATCTCATGGTGAGCTTTTAAGTGGCCAATTGGCCTGTCCAGTTGTTGCATGTGAGCTTTGAAATCGATCACCAGAAGCAAGGAATTGTTGCATTATGATGACCAGTAAACTTTTCTTATCTAGATATGCATATACCCATTTAAATTTCTAATTAGTAAAACAGGATGATGTCCAAGTGGTAACAAAAGCACAAGTCAATTAGAGAATCATTTGACCAGGGACAAGCTGACCGAGCTCTAAGAACAGCCTAACCTCAATAATAGAGTGGTCGAAGGTCAAGCTTGAGTATAAAGTACAAACAAGAAGAAAAACTAAAAATTCAACTAATTGATTTTGGACCTTGATTAATTGATCAATTCCATGTGCAGCCATCATCAAATAATTGTTAAAATTATTTGATCAAATGATCAAACAGAGATAATAGTGATCATGATCAAACAAGTATATGTTTCAATTTCTACAGGCAAGAAGGTATCAATTAAGCATTGATCAGTAACATGAAATACAATCCTAATTATTTGTACAAGATAATGGTGGGTTAGCGCATTTATCCATGTATAATTGTGATCAAGCTACGAGAAGTGGAAGTCAAAAATGAGAGACAAATTAACGAGCAGACATTCAAAGCAACTGCACAGGTTATAGCAGTAGTTGAAGTATGAACACTAAACAAGTTGATTTGATTGATGCTTGTAATGGCGGCGGTCTGACATCAGTTCCATTTTTTCCTATTTTCTCGATGAAATTTGATGCACTGGATTGACATTATATTTCTTTTTCTTGTTTCTTTTTCCCTTCTCCAATAAAAGGATGGCGGTCAGAAGTTTGTTCATTCTGGTTAGTCAATTGGCCAATGTCAGGCATTTGGGATGTTGAACAATTCCTTCTTCCATGGAAAGTAAGAGGGCTGAAGTTGTTCATTTTTCAATCATTGATAGTTTTTCAAGGCTTGCATCCAACTTGGATATCACCTAGTTTGAGATAAAACTGGATCCAAAAGTCTAGAGCAATGGATCAAATTTAGGTTTTATACCTGGACTCACGCTCTCCAATATCTATGAGATGGCAATGGAGCTGACAGAACTTGAACAGAAGCTTATAGCGAAAAAAAGAAAAAGATGAAATGAAAAGCTGTAGAGAAGAAACTAAAACTCCAGCCTGTTGGAGGCTGTAATGGTTTTAGTCTATGATTAAACAGATATAGCGCTGCACAAGCCAATTCTTTAGTTGCTATAACTTGATGAATTCATCCCCGAAAAGCAATTCACTGTGCTCGTAAACATCATTGCTACTGTCTTAGCTAGGAGTTTTACAGATTGGACCTGAAACTAATCAATATTGGTGGCTGTGGTATAGATATATACGTGTTGCAATGAAAACTTTGTTTCCAAGAAAAGAATAAACACAGAACTCAAAATACCTTGAGATCTGTGGTTCCCGTGATGTTCGATGACAATCGGTGCATTTTCTTTTGTGCCCCCTCACTTTGATCACAAGATGTCAAGATCAAATTAAATATTTTATTATTGCTTGCATTAGCAAGCCATTGAAATCCCATAAAAGAGTGCCCAAAAAAAAAAACCACTTCGAGGTTTTGGGATCCACTTCGAAGTTTTGTTTTTATGGTATTCATGTTCAAGTTTAAATCCCAGCCCTCCAACTCAACAAGGGAAAAAGTTTCATTTGCTATGTTGACCGACTAAACAGAGTTAAAAATTTTAAAGCCGCTGGTTAGTAGTTTCCACTCCCAGCCTCTATCCAAATTATCATTGTTTTATAAATTAGTAATTTCCACTCCCAGCTCATTCTCTCTCTTTTATAAATAAAATGGCGAGTGAAAGAATTATTCGTGAAGGGTATGGATTTTACATGTCATAATATTAGAACCAAAACTCCTAACCAGTATCTTCGTTAACATCCAAGATACCAACCTGATGAGATTTTTAATCTCAACCCCCTATCGCGCCCTGACCCGGGGGCTTGAGTCGGGCATACGAGAGATGGCTGCACATCCATAGAGTTTAACCTCACTGGACATTCAAGGCCTACCTTTTCATTCATACATATTTACGTCATTCGAAACTTAGATAGTGGTGCAAATAATTAATATAATGCAATAGTCCACAATCTCTAATAATAATGAATAAAAATATCCAATAATTTTTTTTTCAAGTAAAGCTAGTCAAATGTCTTCTAGATCCTAAGCTCCTCATTGCTCCTCTTGAGCTCTATCTATTCTATAGTATCTGGAAAAAAAAGAGAGAGAAAAAATGAGCTTTACACGCCCAATAAGTTATCAAAACCTCATGCAGGATCAAGCATGAAATATAATTTTTCCAAATATAAACAATTTAAGAATTTTAAGATGCATTTATCAACATAATTTTTTTAAAAAATATATAATACGTAACAATAAATCATAAACTCTCTTTTAGCCTTCCGTACCTATAGCCATGATCAACTTCATGACGAGGACTGAAAGAGATTAGTCCCTAAATACATAATATGCGATCCATTAGCGTGTGCCAGTGATCCACTTCAATAGCTAAACCTAAAAGAAAATTTACTCTGAGTCACGCAGCTATGATTCACCCCGTGACAAGGCAAAGTGACTAGTCTTGGGCATAAAATACATGAACCATCAGTGTGTACCAGCGATTAGGTCTAACTGGCTAGGCCTGAAAGGACTAGCTCTGCCAGCGATCAGCCTCGATTAGTTAAGCCCGAAAGAAATTAGTTTTTGATATGTAGCCAATGATCAGTCCTATTAGATAGACCCAAATCATAGTCAAATTAGAGAGTTTTCACAATATCCATTACAACCAAATTCTCAAACATAATATAAACATACTTGTTTTCAACAACATAAGCAGCATCAACCAAAATTTCACATCTTATTTCTAGAAATAGAAAATTAATTTCCTTTCAAAAATTTATACAAAATTAAAATCAGAGTAATCATTTCTTTTTCAAAAGCTACAATTATGCAAATACATCATTTTTTTCATAATCATGCTAGGACAAGAATCTATTCTTGAACCATAATTTTTGAATTACTCTTTTTTATGCAAGCATGCATAACATTTATAAATATGCATAATTTTCTAAAATTTCTAATTTTCAAAATTTTAAATATTTTCTTCTCAATTATTGGTTCAAAACTAAGCGATATAAATTCTAGTTTTAACACATAATCCAATCCAAAAATCCTTTCGCTAAGATAATCATAGCTTTCGATATGTGGTGTGATCCCTAAACTTGATAGTCCTCTAGAGTTGAAAGCTCTAATAAAAAAACCAACACCATTAGCCTTCAATCAAAAGAGAGAGAGAGAGAGATTAAAACGACGAGAGTGAAGCTTAGTTTGGGTCTTATCAAGGACCGATCTAGTTGGTCCAGGTCAATCATCAAGGAAAGGACTTGATCTAAACAAATTTTGGATCCAATCTAAAAAGGTAAGATCACATCAAGGGTGTCTTCCTCATTTCCCTTTTACTTTTTATTTTGGCAAAATATGTATGGAAAAATAGAGCTCTTTATATCATCTCCTAGTGAAGATGATTGGAAGGGAAAAGAGAGGTGGCGGTCTGGTGGTGGCATGGCGCAACAACCTATGACGGCAGCAGTCTGAGAATAGGGCCGATTAAAGAGAAACCAAGGTCTAGAGTTGGATTAAAATCGGTGAATAGGGGCTCGGCTTACGGAAGAATGGAAGAGGAGGAGTGAAGGGAGCTCACTAGCGAGTGGCAGAAGTAATGGATCACGGCCAATGGTAGTGGATTTTGATGGGAGAAGAAAGATAGATCTTGGAATAGGGAAAATTGAGAAAAGGAGGGTTTTGAGAGAGAAAAATGGGGTTTTGGGTGGTGGAACTTGGTTAAGGTGGCACGGTGGCCACCAATGATGAGGAAGAAGGGAGAGAGAAGGGGTTTCTAGAGCTCGATGATGGATCATCTGAAGGCAGTGAGAGGTTTAAATCGAGTGGGTTAAGAGAGGAGATATGGTTGGTAGTTCCGAGAATTAGCTTGGCTATTCAATGATTGGGAGTAGCCCCAACAGCCGATGTTTGCTCTATATCAGCCTCGAGGAGTCCAAGCCTGTCACGCCTCCCAGGCCTCATCCCAACAGTACAAATTAGGGCAGAGGATTGTGATTCCCCCATTTTGATATCTATCTATATATATTTTTAAAAAAATTTAGACAGAGTCAGTTGGACCTGCCAACTTTAGTCCAAAATATGCCTAATTTGGGCTAGTTCTCAAACCCTGCAATCAAAATAACGAACAGTTGAAAAAGCAACATGGTACTGAAGCAATACTCAAATCAATAACAATAATTAACAATATATTCAGTTAACTTTTGATTATTATATGGGGAGAGCAAGATAATAACACACTGAGTCATCCAAACAACTTGCCCACAATGTTTGTTCCCTTGCCACCTCTCATGGTTTGGCCATCGCCCCTTTGACGTACTTAGTTCGATGCTGAGGTGGCAGAAGAGGGTGGACTCCAGCATTCTCCTCAGCCTGTATCAAATTATGGGGATGGTGGTAGGAGAAAGCTCAGAGCCAAAGCACATTATTCTGTCAAAATTACTGCATCAAAACTTGTGTCCACAAGGAAGAAGAAGAGCATGATTTTCAATTGTGACTCTCAAGTTGGAGAAGGAGCGGGGAAAATCAAGAACTTCTTAAATACAGTCAGACGCTCGGTTCATTGTGGTTTCTCTTAACTTTATGTTTGCCTTGTGGCGGATGTTATGGCTCTTATGTTCTTCATTCATATCATTCAGTTTGCTAAATTCTCTTTTGCTACTCCCTCTGCTAAGTTATGTTATGTTTCAATTCAATGTTGTGGTATTTTCTATGTTTGGGCTACGCTTTGATTACCAGTGGATGTGCTTCCTCCTCGGATTTATTACCTGTGCTTGGCTTCTAGTTGGTCTTTGTTCTATGGCCCTTATGTCATTGATTTTCTAGAATATCATAGGACTTGGAGATCCAATAAAGAGGAGAATGGTGAAAGACCAACTAGAATCTAAGTTAGACAAACCTTATCTATGTATTCTTGGATCTCTTTCTGGGGGTAAAATAAATGCATGGATCTCTGCATGTATTCTTGGACAACAGAGAAGCCCTAATTTTGGCTAAACTAGACAGGTTCTTGACTTCAACTGAGTCGGATGATTTATGCCTATACTCATACCAGTCAATTCTGATCGCATAAGGTCAAAAGTCTGTTCAGGTTTGATGGAAGTTGGTTGTTGCATGAAGAAATTTCTTGTTAGGACTGTAGGCGCTGCCATCTCACTAAAACCCACAAGTGATAGTGAAGGCTTAACCATGGACTTTAAACTGACCATCCCAAATGCCCCCCCGGCATTCGATTGCGACTTGGTTGCTGATTTGGCCCATACCGGCCTCCGCCGCGGGCGAGCCTTGCTGACTTGGCCCACACCGGCCTCTGCCAACAATCTCCTCCAGCAAGTAAGCCCTGCTGACTTGGCCCACACCGGCCTCCACTAACAATCCCCCCCCCCCCCCCCTGCAAGGGAGCTTTTTTTTTTAATTGCTTATCCTGGGAATCGAACCCGTGCGCTCTTAGGATGGTTGGTTTAAAGACTATGGTTAAGCCTTCACTATCACCTGTGTAGGTTTTAGTGAGATGACAACGCCTATGATCCTAACATTTTTGATGTTGTATCAAGAGCTTGGAACTCACTAAAAAGCTAGTCGACAAGAATCAAATTGACAGCAAGAAGAGATGAAGAAAGGCTATTCACCTACATACGGTGTTTAGATCAGAAGGAAGAATGTGGCCACCTCTCCCCTATTGAAAGAGCTCAGGAAATCTTGCAAACAGGAGATTTATCAAATCTTTAAGGTAGCAAAAATTTATTGGAAGCAAAGGTCTAAAATCAAATGGTTAATAGAGAGAGACAGTAACACCACTTTCTTCTACAAAGCAGCCAATTTTCAGTTTGATTCGATCTCGTGTAGAATAAAACGGAGCTGAAATTATAGAAAGGAGTGACATTAAAAAAGCTTTCTTAGAGTATTTCATGAATATTTTTGATTCACCCTCATCACCACCAATTGACTTTTAGTGGACTTCATCTACTCATCTTCCTCTAGAAGAAATTAAGGATGAAGTCTTTAACTTTAAAAGAGATAAAAATCCAGGCCCAGATGGATTTGCAATGTGCTTCTATCAACATTTCTAGGAGCTTGTTAAAAGGGATCTCTTCTTATTGTTCCAGCAGCTCTATGATGGTGACTTGAATCTTGCAAGAATTAATTATGCTACTCTCTCTCTCATGCCCAAGAAGGAGGCGGCCAAAGCTCCATCAAACTATAGACCTATTAGCCTCATTCATAGTCGTATCAAGATCATTACAAAAGTTCTTGCAAATCGGCTTCAGTCACTCATGAATGACCTTATAGAATTGGTACATATAGTTTATATTAAAGGAAGATTTATCATGGATAATATTTTTTGCACTAATAAAATCTTTCACCATTCAAGAAGGTGATTAAGATGCAGGAGCAAGACTCCGAGTCATCCTAGATGTGCGTCGTATTTAGATCATCGCTTGGGTGTGCCCGAATTACAGTGGGGCTAGTATTTTCAGCACCTAGTTACATTAGATTCTTAATTTGGATTTATAATTTGCTGATTTGTGTTTGATGATTGATCTATGTAATTGAATGTCAAGTGGCAATTAGATGGCATTAAGATCAAAGCATGATGTGGAGACTTTGACTTGGTCAAAATCGGGTTGTCCTAGGAATCCTAAATTCTCTCTATTGTCAAGTAATTAGGAGTTGTCTATTTGATCCATGTGACATTTGGGGAAGAGTCCTAGTTGATTTGGACTCTCTTTCATGCGTCATAAGGAGTTCTAGATTATTTGAAGTTTTATTTATTGAGTCCATGTGCCACTTGAAAGAGGCCTAGCTGATTTGGACTCGTAGTCCATGTGTCTTAAAGAGTCTTTATTATTTGGGAGTCTTAGTTGGTTTAGTAGATTTCGTCAGTTGAGTTCGTTTGTAGATTTTGTCAGTTGATTTTGTTAGTAGATTTCATCAGTTAATTTTGTCAAATGATTGATTTGATTTAAAAAAAGTTCATATTTAGTTGGAGTCCTAAAATTCTGGTTGTAGAAGTCCTTATTTTTCCAACCTCTTACTCTATATAAGAGGAGGTTGAAGAATAACATTCAGAATTAATTTTGGTTTTCAATTGCTCTTGAGATTGAGAGGCGTGATGCTTCTTTTTTCTCCTTTGGTGAGACTCCAAAGGTTTCTTTCTTCCTCGATGAGACGCCAGAAAATCATTAGGTTTAGGATAGAGGTGAGTCTCTTCTATTCAGCCTATAGTTATCATATACTATGCAAACTGCAACACCTTCCATTGATCCTTCTTCCATCCGCCAACCTTCATCATGCAATAGCCCTAATCCTTTGACGTCCTAAACACCACAAAGTTTGTTGCCCAGTAGATACAACCCAAGAGGGGGGGGTGAATTGGGTCTTTTAAGTCTTTTAACCTACTTCTTTAAGTTTTTGATTAATTATGCTAAGTTGTATAGATGCACAGTGAAAGTTAAACTTAGCAACAGTTTGATGTATAGAATGTGACTTGATTGAATATGCTTGCAACTAAAGGATGTGCGGATAAGAATTAAGCAAGCAATTTATCTAAGTAAGTGTGTTAGTTAGACAATGACAAGAGGCATTACAAACACAACAAACATATAGTGGTTCGGTGCACCCCAGCACCTACATCCACTCCCCAAGACCTCTTGGGAATTTTACTATAATCCTACAGATTACAGCCGGTTGTTTTACAAGCTCACAACCCAACTTGTTGTTTTACGAGCGCACAACGAACTCGGTCGGTTTTTCCAGGCTCACCGACTAGAACCACCCCGATTGTTTTCCCGGGATCACAATCGAACCCTTACACACGTTGGTTTTAACTTGGCTCACCAACCAACCTCACACCGTTAGTTTTCCCTTTGGCTCACCAACAAACCTTAACCCCTTGATTCAATCCCTTGATTGAATCAAGTTACAAGATATTAAAACAAGGTTTAAAACAAATCAAAGCTTCTTAAACAAGCAAATATAACAATAT
Organism: Phoenix dactylifera; assembly: GCF_009389715.1. NCBI lineage: Eukaryota > Viridiplantae > Streptophyta > Magnoliopsida > Arecales > Arecaceae > Phoenix > Phoenix dactylifera. The sequence goes on from NW_024067915.1 coordinate 117,295, forward strand.
AAACAAAATAGTGTAAAGAGAAGCCCTCAACCGAGTTTTGAAGATGAAGGAGCTCGGCTTCTTCTTTACTTGACCCTCTTCTGATTTGGCACGAAGTAGAGGATCACCGAGGCAGCACACGGATGAAGAGAAAGCTTTGTGATTTACTTGGATGCTCTTCTTCTCTCTATTTTGCTTTGAATGGCCCTTTTGTGCTTATGGGAGATTTTCCTTGTAATCTCTTTGAAATCTCTTTCCTAAATGTTCTCTCCCACTTCCATAACTTCTCCCCTGGCTCTCCTCTTGTTTTTATAGCTTTTGATGGCGTGGAAACAAGAATATAGCCGTTAGAGATAAAAATAGAGCCGTTGGACACAGTCTGCACTTCCTGACAATATTACCGTTGGGATCGGAGTCGACTCGCGCGATCAGGAGTCGACTCGTCTGTTGCAGGAGTCGACTCGTGCTTTACTGGAGACGACTCGGCCACTGTTCCAAATTTGAATTATTGTGCATCCTCGACTGGGAGTCGACTCGACTTAACTCGGAGTCGACTCGCCAACATCTGGAGCTGACTTGGCATTTTCGGAGTCGGCTCATCCCATGAATTCAGAGGACATACTTTCTAATTTTCTTCCTCGAGTCGACTCGGATTCTCTTGGAGTCGACTCGGCTCTCAGAGCCCGAAAACTGATCCTCTGCATTTTTGGCTTGTCTGGTCTTGGAGTCGACTCAAACTGTTCCGGAGTCGACTCGGCTCTCAGTTTCCGAAACACAGCCTTCTGCCATTTTGGTGTAGCGCTGCCTTGGAGTCGACTCGGATCTCAGAGTCCGAAAACTGCTCTCTGACTTTTTCCTTGTGTTCCACTGAGAGTCGACTCTCGCTTTCTTTGGAGTCGACCTGCCAACCATTGGAGTCGACTCGCGTTCCACAGGAGTCGACTCGAATCTCAGGGTCGAAAATCGCTCTCTGACTTTTGCCTTGTTTTCCTAGGAGTCGACTCATACTACCCTGGAGTCGACTCGGTGAACATCGGAGTCGACTCGCGCTCTTCAGGAGTCGACTCGTTGACAGGTTCTGAGATGAATCTTTCTGTCCGGCTGTCTGTTGCTCCTTGGAGTCGACTCGGAACTGTAGGAGTCGACTCGAGTGCCTTTCCTTTGAATTTTTCTTAAAACTTGCTCTTCTAAATTGAATCCTTTGAACTTGAATCTTGGGCCAATGAGGTGTGGCTTTCTTCTAACTTTTCTTGAGAGCTTTGGAGGCCTTCTTGAATTCTTCCAACTTGCTATGTTTCTTGCAAAATAAATAATCTTTCTTCTTGCAACACAAATATTAGTATTTATACTTCAAGATTTTGTGATCATCAAAATCAATCTTTAAATCAATCTTTGGGTCATCAGTCTCCCCCTTTTTGATGATGACAAAACTTGGAGTATATGCAATATAAAATATATTGTGTTCTAGAAGTAATGCATAGCTAAGTTGCATGAAGTAAAAACATATATATTTAAGAACATACTTCATGATAATGCTTTAGATTTAATCAGCTTAACACAATCAACATATTTCAATTTAAGCTGATTTGTATTCAATTCAAAACAGAAAGCATTGAGCATATACTTAGATATTTCTCCCCCTTTTTGACAACATCAAAAAAGATAGTGAAACATTAAGCACAAAGATAAGAATACTCAAATATTTCTTTTCCTTATTGTACTCTGATTAATGAGCATAGATCAGAGCCAATTAAGATAATTTCAAAGCAGAACACATCGAATGTGATTTCAAGAAGTTTTCTAATTTGATACTACAGATAGTTTTCTAATCAAGTATAGGTGGAATCTTCCTTAGGTTAATACAAGAAGTACCACAAATGATATTCAAGAAAACACATGAGTGGAGATCTAACCTTTCTTTAATAAGTATGAAAGCTTGTTCATTTAAGACCTTTTGCCCAATCTATTAAGTATTTTATCAACATGAGAGCAATTTAATTGATTTTCAGAGTAAAAGATCAAAACTTATATATTTGAAAGACATATCATCATGTTGGATCATTAATTTTTAATGACTTCAAGGTTCTTTTATGATAATAAGAGCATTGGGGCACAAATACCAAAATATGAATTCATGCAATTTATGATTCATCTCAGAGCTCTTTTAAAGACTTTCTTTTGTTCTTTTAGAAAATAAGCACAATTTGATACATAAAAAATATGAATTGGCACACAATTTAAGTTCTAAAGAGCAAGCCAATTTGGACTCATTAGTGAATTTCAAAATAGATTTTCTAAGAGATACTCAAGAAAATTCAACACGTTATTCTCCCCCTTTTTCATTAAATTAGAGGCTCTTAAGATCAACTATTTGAATTGCAATTTGGTTCATGATTGATGCATAAGACATACTAACCAAGTAACATGTCTCAAGGTGTATCATAAAGATATTCAGATTTAAATTTCAGATGATACATATTGGAGAGTATTAGGATCACTTTTCATTATGCTTTCTTTCTCCTTTAGTTATAGATTTATGCGATTAAATTCTATAAGACCTCTTCTTCTGAAATTTTCTTTCTCTCCCCTCAATTGATCATTCCATTTAAGAATTTAGAATTTGAAGATAATGTTCAATAAAATTATCAATCTCAAAAATATATTTTCTATAAGTTTCAACTTATTTTCATATGACTCATGGTATGAGATAAGACAACCTTTATAGAACTCTTCTCAAGGCATAAACTTATAATTAAAGCAAGTATTGCATTATAAGGAGGTTCATCAAAATCAATCCATAAAAATCAAGGTATGCTTCAAATTGAAGTAACTTTAGGATAAGATATCTAAAGCTCCCCCTCGAAAGATGCATACTTCTTTAATCATTCTTTTCTTTTGTTGAATTTCAGATTTTAATGTTAAACGTGAATAAAGCTGAAATTCTATGATATCGAGAATGTAGAGTAATCTATCATTACTCAAAATTTGTAGCAATTACTCTTTCTAATCCTTCAAGAACAAGTTATGCTTTCTCTTAATCTTAGAGAAAATGTGTAGAAATATTAATCAGAAAATGATTCATTTGAAGCTCAGTTTCTTTCAAAAGCATTCACATTTTCTTTCTTTTAGGATCATTTGAGTGTGCTGAAATATTTCTAGCTTTAAAATCATTCACTCTATATATATTCTGATGGAAGTCTTTAAGAATGTAGGAGAGAAAAAAACATATAGATGATCATTAAGGTATATATATTTATAGAGTTCTATTTCTTAATCATAGTTATTCAGCAATGTATACATGAAACACAATAAATCTTTTTAATATCAAAATAAAATCATATATTTAAAAATATTTGTTTGCAATTAAGATCATTGAAAGGCACATCATTTGGATCAATATTAGTATACTTTAAAGATAAGAAATGATATGTTTCGGATGCGTATCGGAGCAATCAACCAAAGGCATCAAAATAAATTCTGTTTTTCTTACATTAAGATTTTATTTAGTAATCATATGGAGTTTAAACTTTTATACAAAATCAGATTCTGAATTACATAGGATTTTCAATAGAGGCTTTCTAAGTCATAATTTGAGATATGTATCTTTCACATTGTAGCTCATCTTAAATCATTATGATTGAAAACACATATTTCAATAACATTAGAGCACTTTCAGAATCTTTATATTTAATATTGAGTTTCGATACACGATGGAGGATATTTTAACAAGTATTAGGACATTATGTATTAAAATTAGGCAAGTAGAAAGATAGATCAAGATCAATTCATTTTGCCTAAATAGAAATATCCTTCTCTTCTTCTTTTTGCACATCTATTTAACTTTCAAAGATAAACGTGAATGACAAAACTGAAATTTTTTTTTTTTAATATTACCTAAAAAAAATAGTACTTCAAATATTCAATCAAATTATCCAAGCATGGAGCATTACACAATATTGAGAGTCCGTAATTTAAAGCATCATGCCACATGCAAAACATATTACGTGTTAAGTCATGCATTAAAATATTAAGAATAAGCATGTCAAGGATCAAAATCAATTCTTTTTCAAATAAACTCCCCCTGTTTAAATATAATCTTGCATTGATTTCATCCTTAAGGTGTGTTTCCAAGTGATTAAAGCTTGACTTGATGCTTCTTATATACTTTCATTTACTTTGTCATTCATTTTTACTTTCTTATGCTCTATTCTCTATTTGCTCCCTATCCGGTGGAGTTGGAAGGGGCACGAGGTACTACCACTAGCCTCCCTCTTGTGCCGTCCCTAATATGCCCTACACCGAATAGTTGGGTCAAATAGTGCCGGGTACTACCACTAGCCTCCCCATTGGCACCATCCCTATGATGAGCAGTATAGAAAGGTTCAAATGTTCACTTCAAACTTTTCCTGTTTAAGTGTAATTAATTACAAATTTTATCCCTTCCAAAAGTGCTGAAAATATTATGCTTGTTTTTCTTTTCTGTAAGATTGGAGTATTTGCCTTTGCTTAGATTTTACATCTCTTGAATAATATCCATTTTCTTTTCTTTATCTCTCTCTCTTTTAGTTATTCTCAAGTAATTTACATGAAAGAGTAGAATAAAGAAATAATCTTATGTATCATATAGATGTATATCATGCAAACATTTTCATTATGCTCAAGGATTCATAGCTTCTCACAAGTTATTTTAAATCAACATTTTAAGCATATACTTGTGTATTTCATGGTTATGATATAGGCAAAGGAATATTTTAGTTTGAGCAAACCATGAAACAATTTCTAAAAGCATAAGTCAATCAATACATATATAGACATGATATCAAGAAATTAATAATTAAAGACTTTAATCATGCCATAGTAAGATTTAAGTTAATGACTTTGCTCAGCTAATTTATGAGAGAGGTATCTAAAATTACCGAATCATTCTGCATTCTTCAAGTCAAATACCTACTAGATTTCTTATGTGTAACCTTTTGGCTGAAGAAAGTCCTCTCTCTTGTTTGCATGTGAATGTTTATTGTACCTTTTATGGAGGTGTCCTTCAAGTTGAAATCTCTCATTTTCTTGCTCAAGGATCCTGCAAGCTCCTTTTCTTTCTTGAAAGAAAGTTATTAGTTTCTTCAAGATACAAAACATTCATCCACCATATTTTTAACTAGATGACTCAATATAAGATATGACACTAGTTGAATGTTGAGTCACTTTACTCAAGAGATTCCCTAAGTATAAGCAAGCACATATCACTTGAACTAAAGAGATGGTTTCATTAACCAATATGGTTTAAGGACAAGCATGTGAGACAATAGAAAGATTTATCAAGATCAAATCAATTTCTTATTTTCAACATCAATTTAGCTTAGATTCTATTTGCTTAAGATAATTGTCAATAAGGCATGCTAGCTAAGTTTTGATCAAATTGCCTTAAACAATTGTTTCTATCAAAATTCAGATTATGATTCATTTGTTATCAATAAATTATGATTCATTAGAGTTAGATTGAAGTCTTGCACAAGGGCACATAATGATCACACAATCTGGTCTATTAGGTATATGATAAAATGATAATTCTATCATGCTTTTAATGCTTGTTCCAAATTATAAATTGCTTTATCATATTTGTAATGAATGTTTTCAAATAAGGTGGTTATTTTACATAGATTCCTTTTTTAATGAAATAACCACATAGGAGTGTATTCTACACATTCATTTGACAGAATATAAAGCTCATAAAGCAAGCAAATGATAATGGTGATCTTTTACTTCTAATCATGCAAGAATTTCATCAAGATCTATTTCATCTTTTCTTGATTTAGTCTTTTAGTAGTTATCAATTTTTCTTCATTAAGTGCATTTCTAAAGAACTCAATTTGGTTCTAATTATTAACAAGTTTTCATATTGTTATATGTAAAAGATTAACCATATACATATATAATTTGATTTTAGTATTTTGATAATAAATCATTAGTCTCATAAAGAATAAACTGAATTGATATTTCTTCAACTAAAATCTTTTCATTCTATACGCATTGCTTGATGAATGATATCCAAGGATAGAAATATCTTTATCAGATTCGGCATTATTTTCAAAAGACCATATCAGGCATATCATAAGCTACTGAAAAATATGAAAGATATGCAATAGATCATTTTCTATTTTTCAGAAGATCAAATGGAGTTTTCATCAATAATAGACCTAATAAAAACCATATATATGACAAGCAATGATGATAGCTTTTAATAAATGACTATCATACAACATTGCCTTCTTCATTTCTTCAAGGATTCTATTGATCCTATTTTACTTATAGTGTTCTTGGTGCAGAAACAATTGCATTCAATATTATTTTCTGTGCACAACTTAATACAAAATTGGTTTTCAACACTGTGTCATGATACTCTTCACAGTTTGGAAACCTTTTTCATTTGAAACACTTTTACAGGATTTAGCAAATACAGAGAATACTTCAGTTTTATTTGCCAAGAACAAATCCAATGTAAGCTTTTGAAAACTCAGTGATGGAAACAACATCTTTAGATTTAGAAATTGATTCTTGTTTGTTTCCTTAGTTAACATGCATAGCAAACTTTGACCTTTCAGAAGATACTCTAAGTAAGCCAACGCCAAAGTCTTTTGAAATTAAATCCATACTCGCATGAGTTGATATTATATGCCAAAGGTGGTTTCTTTAATCTTGGTATTTATAGTGCAATATTCAAAGGCATACCAAGTACACATTTTCATATCTATGATCAATAAACAATAATGCCATGGATAAAAGCTCTCAATCAAGCATATAGAGAATTCATAGAGTTATTCTTAATAAATTGATTAATCATCTAGCAACTTATCCAACAATAAGTAAAGTATAATATAGAAAGATGGAGAAATTTGAAGTTATTTCTTCTATTTTAATTATTTTTCTTGATTACATTTAAGTTTCATTCTTTAATATATGTCTAGAGCACCCAATGTCCAATTTAACATCTTTTGTTGGAGCCTTGAGTGCTAGACACACCTGCAGAAAATATTTAGATTTTCAACTTAGGAACCCAAGCTCTTTTGGGTCCTTGCAGATTAGCTATTATTGTTTCTTTTGGAACCCATATTTTCTTACTAGTAATAACTTTACCTTTTAATTTAATTGTGTTAGAATGATGGAAAAAGTTGTTATGCCCATTCTTTTCATGTTTGAAATAAGTTATCTTATTTAATGGTTTGCTTGGTGAATTGATAACCTTTTTCTCTAGAGATTTATGGCTAAGTGAAGGAGTCAAGCTAAATTTTGATTTATCAAAATCAGCATGTTGGCTTTCAAACATCATTTTTAATCTTTCAGAGCTTACGGTGAATTTGTTAATAACAGATTTTAATTGATTAATTTCTTTACTTAAGTTTTGATTTTCTTTAATTAAGTTATGATTTTTCTGAATCAATTCTTCTGAAAACGACCTTAAGCTTTCATTTTCAGAAGTTAGATGAAAAGCATTCAAAAGTTCATTATAAGAATATTATTCATGAAATTCATTTGGTGTAAGATTAGATTCAGATTCTACTTTATCTTCTTGTACCATAAGACATAAATTAGTTACCTCTTGTGGTTCATTGTTGCTCCTAACTTTCAAATCCTTGTCTGACTTTCTCTTGGTCAAGGCTTTCTTGCGTTTTACCTCTTTCTTCCTTTCTTCTTGCTTCCTCTTCTTCTTTGTCTTTAGGAAGCTTTTGAATCTTTCTTCCTGATTTAGAGTGTTTCCTGCATGCTCAATGTTAGTCTTGCAATTATCCTCAAGTAAACTAACATGGGGTTCTTCGGAAATATCATAAGTTGCTTCAAGAGTATCCCATATTTGTTTGGCAGATGAACATATACAAATTTGGTTGAAAATATTTTTATTAAATGCACAGTAGAGAAGGTTCATAGCCTTAGCATTTAGTTCAGCTAAATTTTTATCGAACATACTTTCAATTAATTTCGTGGGTGTGTGTAGGCCATTTGTTATGACATTCCATAACTCATAGTTTTGTGATTGAGTAAAAATTTTCATTCTAGCTTTCCATTGAATATAGTTAGATCCATCAAACAGTGGAGGTCTGTTTGTGGAAAGTCCCTCAGCAAGTAATACGTTATGTGGGGTTGTCATGATCTTTGGCTCTAGTCGGTTAAGACTACAAATAATATTTGAGCACCTGCTCTGATACCACTTGTTGCCCAGTAGATACAACCCAAGAGGGGGGGTGAATTGGGTCTTTTAAGTCTTTTAACCTACTTCTTTAAGTTTTTGATTAATTATGCTAAGTTGTATAGATGCACAGTGAAAGTTAAACTTAGCAACAGTTTGATGTATAGAATGTGACTTGATTGAATATGCTTGCAACTAAAGGATGTGCGGATAAGAATTAAGCAAGCAATTTATCTAAGTAAGTGTGTTAGTTAGACAATGACAAGAGGCATTACAAACACAACAAACATATAGTGGTTCGGTGCACCCCAGCACCTACATTCACTCCCCAAGACCTCTTGGAAATTTCACTATAATCCTACAGATTACAGCCGGTTGTTTTACAAGCTCACAACCCAACTTGTTGTTTTACGAGCGCACAACGAACTCGGTCGGTTTTCCCAGGCTCACCGACTAGAACCACCCCGATTGTTTTCTCGGGATCACAATCGAACCCTTACACACGTTGGTTTTAACTCGGCTCACCAACCAACCTCACACCGTTGGTTTTCCCTTTGGCTCACCAACAAACCTTAACCCCTTGATTCAATCCCTTGATTGAATCAAGTTACAAGATATTAAAACAAGGTTTAAAACAAATCAAAGCTTCTTAAACAAGCAAATATAACAATATAAACAAAATAGTGTAAAGAGAAGCCCTCAACCGAGTTTTGAAGATGAAGGAGCTCGGCTTCTTCTTTACTTGACCCTCTTCTGATTTGGCACGAAGTAGAGGATCACCGAGGCAGCACACGGATGAAGAGGAAGCTTTGTGATTCACTTGGATGCTCTTCTTCTCTCTATTTTGCTTTGAATGGCCCTTTTGTGCTTATGGGAGATTTCCCTTGTAATCTCTTTGAAATCTCTTTCCTAAATGTTCTCTCCCACTTCCATAACTTCTCCCCTGGCTCTCCTCTTGTTTTTATAGCTTTTGATGGCGTGGAAACAAGAATATAGCCGTTAGAGATAAAAATAGAGCCGTTGGACACAGTCTGCACTTCCTGACAATATTACCATTGGGATCGGAGTCGACTCGCGCGATCAGGAGTCGACTCGTCTGTTGCAGGAGTCGACTCGTGCTTTACTGGAGACGACTCGGCCACTGTTCCAAATTTGAATTATTGTGCATCCTCGACTGGGAGTCGACTCGACTTAACCCGGAGTCGACTCGCCAACATCTGGAGCTGACTTGGCATTTTCGGAGTCGGCTCATCCCATAAATTCAGAGGACATACTTTCTAATTTTCTTCCTCGAGTCGACTCGGATTCTCTTGGAGTCGACTCGGCTCTCAGAGCCCGAAAACTGATCCTCTGCATTTTTGGCTTGTCTGGTCTTGGAGTCGACTCAAACTGTTCCGGAGTCGACTCGGCTCTCAGTTTCCGAAACACAGCCTTCTGCCATTTTTGTGTAGCGCTACCTTGGAGTCGACTCGGATCTCAGAGTCCGAAAACTGCTCTCTGACTTTTTTCTTGTGTTCCACTGAGAGTCGACTCTCGCTTTCTTTGGAGTCGACCTGCCAACCATTGGAGTCGACTCGCGTTCCACAGGAGTCGACTCGAATCTCAGGGTCGAAAATCGCTCTCTGACTTTTGCCTTGTTTTCCTAGGAGTCGACTCATACTACCCTGGAGTCAACTCGGTGAACATCGGAGTCGACTCGCGCTCTTCAGGAGTCGACTCGTTGACAGGTTCTGAGATGAATCTTTCTGTCCGGCTGTCTGTTGCTCCTTGGAGTCGACTCGAGTGCCTTTCCTTTGAATTTTTCTTAAAACTTGCTCTTCTAAATTGAAGCCTTTGAACTTGAATCTTGGGCCAATGAGGTGTGGCTTTCTTCTAACTTTTCTTGAGAGCTTTGGAGGCCTTCTTGAATTCTTCCAACTTGCTATGTTCCTTGCAAAATAAATAATCTTTCTTCTTGCAACACAAACATTAGTATTTATACTTCAAGATTTTGTGATCATCAAAATCAATCTTTAAATCAATCTTTGGGTCATCAAAGTCTTTTAGGTTTTAGATCTAAATTGCAGGTCTAATCCCTTCCTCCCACCTCCTAATCCAAATTAGCTTTGAGTCCAACCAATTTTAGCCATCATCCACCAAAAATTCAGCAGCACCCACCTTCGTTCTACGTCAATCTATAATGTATAATATTTTTTGTACTAATGAAATCTTTCACCATTCAAGAAGGTGATTAATGATGGGGCCATCTGCAAGTCGGATTTTTCAAAGGCCTTTGACAGGATTGTCCATAAATACCTTTTTAACCTTTTTTCTCACAGGAACTACCCCTCAATATGGATCAGGTGGCTACAAAACATCCTCCTTTCTTGCAAACTTGCAGTAAACATCAATGGTGAGCTTGGTGATTGGATCTTCAAGAAGATCCATCCATAACATTCTATATCTTGTTGTAGGATAAGTTTGTACTCCCTCCAGAGAGCCATGATTGGGTACTAAAATTTTTCAACCGTAAATGAAAAGAATATAAAGCAAAATTGAAAACGGACTTCAAGCACGAGGGTATGACAGAGGAGGAGGTTGCTCGTGTTTCTCCTCTTGATGTATGCCCTCAGCAGTGGAGGGAGCTTGTTTACTACTGATTTTCTGAAAGAGGACATGTCACGTATATTATTTTAATATCTTATATTAACTTCATTACTAATATGGATTGCAAATATACACATTGAATCATATTATGTTGTGTACTTTTATTTTGGCAGATATATTCTAATATTGATAGAGCTGCACGAGCATCTCAAGCAGTTCCTCACACTTCAGGCTCGAAGAGTTATGCGAGACGTAGAAATGAATTCGTAAGTTCTTTTGAAACTATTTGAAACTCTACTAACATATAGCACGTATCATGATATATAGTTTGCCAATATACTTTTCGTATGTATAGATAGAAGAGCATGGAATGAAGCCTGGTGAGGTAGAGTTTTATAAGATGACTCACACCCACCGAGATGGCAGCTTTGTCCGGGATGAATCGAGAGATATAGTTGTATGTAAATATTAATGTGACTGTTTTTTTTGAGAGAGATATAGGAAAGAGCTACAACTCTTATTTCAGAGCGCGTCGAGGAGTCATCATCATCTATGCGGCCAGTCGCGTCGAGGCTCAGGTCTATGCCGAATTGATGGGCCCAGAATGTTATGGTTGAGTGAGAGGTTATGGTGTTGGAGTTAGCCTCACTCAGTTGTCTGCAGTGAGCCGATATACCCAAGATGCCAGACAAGATAGTAGCACTGCAGAGGTTTGTAGTCTGAAGACAGAGATGGCATAGATAAAGCAGTCATATGAGACAAGGATAGAGGAGATGAGGCAGAGTCATAGGACCGATACGGAGGAGTTGAAGCAGAGCCAAGAGTTGAAGATATAATCTTTGCAGGATCAGCTTGACCATATTTCATCTTTTTTGCAGAGATTTGCTCCTCCGGTAAATAACTAAATCTATATGAATATTTTATGTAATTATAATGTATTCTTGTATGAGCGTGATAACTTTCGTATTCTTAGTTTCTAAAGTATTTTTTTTTCTTGTAGATTGCTGATACTTCATCTACTCGTAGAGATAATGATATCGTCGACCCTTGATACGTTGTAGATTGTTTACTTAGAAATTTGATATGTATGTTTTAGTGTATTTTTGAAGTATAATGTAATCAAATATGGTAATATGAACATTTTGAATGAAAAGTTCTTGTTTGTGGCATGCAAATTGTTATCTATATGATTTAGTGTATTTGTTTGTTGGAATCTAATGTATACAGTATTAAAAATTACTTTTACAAAAAAAAATTTAAAAAAAAAATCCCTATTGTTGACACTTTTAAGCGTCGGCAATAGTAAGTGGCACGGAATCTAGCACGCCTTTACCGACGCTTTATAGTGTCGGGCAAGAACGAAGATAAGCTGACGCATTTAAGCGTCGGCCTAGTCTGACACAAACCCACGATTTTAAGCGTCGGTCCAGATTGGCCGACGCCTTTAAGCATCGTGTCACGGCTCCTCGAATCGGGGCTGGACCGGACGCGGATCAAGGTATAAACCAGATCAGGTCGCTGGACGGGTTCGAGGTCTGACGGTGCTCTCTAGAGATTTGGGCAACTTGGAGACCAAATCTGGGCCCTAGGATCACCTAGGGAAACGTGTGCAAGATGTAGGTGGAATACCCAAGAGCATGGGGCCGTGGGCACGTGCTCCAAGGCGTGTATTGTTGAGAATACATGCTGGTTCATCATTAGGAGGAAAGCTGCTGCAACGAGACTGATTCAGCGTTGTGGGCTTATCTCGAAGCATGGACTGAATCCGGAAAATTGGGATGCATGAAAATGTGTGCCACTGATGGAGGAACGTGGCATAAGTCTCCAGAAGGCAAGGGACACGTTTTAACACGTTTTTATAACTGAAAACGTGTATGGTTAGAAGACGTGGCTGAAACGCTGTTTCCACGCGCTTTCACTTTGGGGGACATTTTGGAAACTCAACAGAAGTCCGTTCAAAGTGGAAAAGGTGCCATCTGGAAGGATTCTTCGTCCTGAATCCAACGAATCTAGTTTCATGGTAATCGGAGTTCGTTTGAGGCATGAACTTGGCGGTTTTATCTGATTGCGCAGAATCCTGCGGGAATGGGGGTTTTCCTATCTTATCTAGAATTCATCCTTATCTTGTGCATGGGAAGTTGAGTTCGTGAGGGACTTGTAACTGGAGGTTGCTCCTCTATAAGAGGACCCTCAAAGGGGAGGGATTGGGATCCGGTAGAGCTGGAGAGGCCAAGAGAGCTTATTGTAATCAGTTGAGTGGTTATTCAATAAAGTTCTCTTCCCCTACATTTCTTCTTCTCCTTCGTGGTATTTTCTGGTGTTGTGTTTCGCTGCATTATTGTTGTTAGGCGTGACCTAAGTCATAGAGACTAGGTACCCACGCCAGGAAGGCTGATCGGTTATCTTCGATAGACCGAGCCGCACGTTGTTGGGATTCGCTTTGTAATCCCTTCGTTCGTGTCACTTGGTATCAGAGCCATACCAGAAATGAAGGAGACGACCTCTACGGTAACTTCCATGGTGGGAATGGCGGACGCATCATCCTCGACCATGGATCCCAATCCAGCCTCAGGAGGAGGCACGGCGATGGGTGGAGTGCATCCAGTTGATGAATCTCTGTATGGGTTACGTATTGCATCTCCGGTTATCTCCGCCGACAATCGATTACGGAGGTGCGAGGCCCAAATAGCTGAGGTTGAAGGACGGATGGAGGACCTTGAGGGTAGGGATGCAACCCTCCGAGGTGAGATCGCCGCTCAGCTGAACCAGATTTCCTTCGATATGGAGCGGCGCTATAAGGAAGTGCTGCGGCGTAACGAGGAGTTGGAGATCATGGTGAAGGCTCTCCAAAATCAGGTGGTTGGCCTTTTAAAGGAGAGTACCACCACAGGCGTATCCTCTTCTTCATTGACAATGGAGGTCGCAAGAGAGGCTACGCGCCCCCTGCACAAGCTTGATGTTCCCAAGCCACAAGAGTTCTGCGGACGACGGTCTGCGAAGGAGGTGGATAACTTTCTTTTCGCCGTGGAGCAATACTTGCAGGTTACCGGCGTGAGGGAGGAAGCCATGAAGGTGAGCACGGCGGCCATGTTCTTGAGGGATGTGGCGATGCTTTGGTGGCGACGTCGGGCCGACGATGTGAAGCGAGGGGCTGTCCCAATCACCACTTGGGTACAGTTCCAAACTGAACTTCGAAAGCAATTCTTCCCCGCGTTCGCTAAGGATGATGCTCGAGCACGACTACGGCGGCTCACGCAAAAGGGCGATGTGCGTGAGTATGTGCGAGAGTTCAGCGAATTGTTGTTGGAGGTACCAGACCTCAGCAACGAGGACTCTCTCTTCACTTTTCTTGACGGGCTCAAACCGTGGGCAAAGATGGAGTTGCAGCGAAGAGGAGTCCAGAGTTTGAACGAGGCGATAGCTCAAGCGGAGGCTCTCATCGAGTTCAAGACTCAACCCACAGCTCCCAAAGCCCAAGCATCGAAACAGGGCAAAGGTGGGGGAGCGAAATCAGGTCACAAAGGAGGTACAAAGGGCTCGAATCCGAGCTCCTCGAGTGGAGGGGCTTCCCAAGCGAAGGGCAAAGGGGTGGCGCAAGGTACCAGCACCATCTCATGCTATATTTGCAATGGACCGCACAAGGTGAAGGACTGTCCATTGAGGGGCAAGATAGCATCTATGGCGGTGGAGGAGAAGCAAGAGACCGACCAAAGGATGGGCTCACTCAGTCTCAATGCCCTGAAGGCCAAGGGGCCACGAGGTCTACTCTATGCACCTATCTGCATTGGTGGTCACATCTTCCAGGCACTCATTGATACGGGTGCCACTGACTTCTTCGTGGACCTAGCTACGGCAAAGAGGTTAAATCTGAAGATTGAACAGGATGAACACACGTTCAAGGCGGTCAATTCCGCAGAAGTGGCTACCAGCGGAACGTCGAAGGATGTTGAGATCCAATTCGGCGCATGGACCGGACGGGTGACAGCGGTGGTCGCCCCGATCGACGACTACGAGGTGGTCATCGGCATGTCTTTGCTTACCCAGCTACAAGCCATGATAAAGCCGGATTCAGATGTGGTGGTGGTCCTGAATCCGAGTGGAGCTTGCGTAGTTCCAGGGAAGCGAGTTAAAGGGACTCCGCAGCGAGTCCTATCGGTGATGCAACTTGCTAAGGGGCTGAGAAGGGGACTTCCAACATATATTGCGTCCCTTCAGGAGGAAGAACTACTGGAAGGAGAGGAGATTCCAGCGCCCATCGAGGGTGTTCTCACTGAATTCGGGGATGTGATGCCCCTCGAGTTACCCAAGCAATTGCCGCCAGAAAGAGAAATCGATCATCGGATTGATTTGGTGCATGGAGCACGTCCACCAGCTCAAGCACCATATAGGATGGCCCCACCTGAACTCCAGGAGCTGAGGAGGCAGCTAACGGAGTTGGTGGACAGCGGGTTCATTCGACCTTCGAAGAGTCCATATGGAGCACCGGTACTTTTTCAGAAGAAGCACGATGGTTCGTTGAGACTCTGCATCGACTACAGGGCCCTCAACAAGCTCACGGTGAAGAACAAGTACCCCATTCCTCGGATTGATGATTTGTTCGATCAACTTGGCAAGGCACGATGGATTTCCAAGTTGGATCTTCGCAGCGGGTACTATCAGGTTCGCGTGGCGGAGGAGGACATTGAGAAGACTGCATGTGTGACAAGGTACGGGAGCTTCGAGTACCTTGTCATGCCTTTTGGCCTCACCAACGCACCAGCAACTTTCTGTGCTTTGATGCAGCGTGTACTCCACGACTTCATCGATAAATTCGTGGTAGTATACTTGGATGACATTGTTGTATACAGCCGGACATTGGATGAGCATGTGGCACACCTTAGGCAAGTCTTCTCTACCCTACGGCAGCACCAACTCTTTGTGAAGAAGGAGAAGTGTGTGTTTGCGCAGCAGAGGGTGCCGTTCCTCGGGCACATCATTGGGGATGGAAGGCTCATGATGGATCCCTCAAAAATTTCAGCCATAGCCGAGTGGGAGGTACCTACACGTGTTACACACTTACGCTCTTTTCTTGGCTTGGCAAATTACTATAGGAGGTTCATCACCGGATATTCGAAGTTATGCGCCCCACTGACGGATTTGTTAAAGAAGGATCGTCCATGGCGGTGGTCAAACCAATGTCAGGAGGCATTTGATCGTCTCAAGCAGGCGGTCACGGCGGAGCCGGTCCTCGTGCTACCGGACTTTTCTATTTCTTTTGAAGTCCACACCGACGCATCAGATTTTGCCATTGGAGGGGTGCTCATGCAGGAAGGGCACCCAGTGGCCTACGAAAGTCGGAAGTTGAATGACACCGAGCGCAGGTATACGGTTCATGAAAAGGAAATGACTGCAATTGTGCACTGTCTTCGAACCTGGCGTCATTACCTCCTCGGATCTAAGTTTGTGGTGCGCACGGATAACGTGGCCACAAGCTACTTTCAGACCCAACCAAAACTCACCCCCAAGCAGGCGAGATGGCAGCAGTTTCTGGCTGAATTTGATTTCGACATCGAGTACAAGCCGGGCCGAACAAATTCAGTCCCTGATGCTTTGAGTAGAAAGGCACAGCTGGCTGCAGTCTCTTCCTTTTCCGGACCAGCAAGTAACCTAATGGAGAGGGTCAAGACCGAGATGGAGAAGGATCAATGGGCCACTTCCATGGGTGAACTCATCAAAGACGGCAAGGCGCGCCGTTTCTGGACCGAAGGAGGGCTGATTTTGACACGAGGGCGACGTGTCTATGTGCCTTCAGGTGGAGGGCTGAGGCGCGAGGTGTTGCGAGAACACCATGATTCTATGTGGGCGGGACACCAGGGGGTGCATCGGACCCAAGCTCTCATAGAACATAACTACTATTGGCCGAAGATGCGGGATGACATCGAGGAGTATGTTCGCACTTGTCTACTATGCCAACAAGACAAGGTTGAACATCGACGGCCTGCGGGGTTGTTGGAGCCATTACCTATACCAGAGCGTCCGTGGGAGAGTGTCTCCATGGACTTCATCATAGGACTACCTCTGGCGGATGGGAACAGCTCTATCATGGTAGTGGTGGATCGCTTCTCGAAGTACGGAGTCTTCATTGCAGCACCTACTACTTGCCATGCAGAGGACGTGGCGCGGTTGTTCTTTACATATGTGGTGAAATATTGGGGAATACCGCGGAGTATCGTTTCTGATCGCGATGCTCGCTTCACGGGGAGGTTCTGGACGGAGTTATTTCGGATGCTCGGAACGGAGTTGAAGATGTCCACGGCCTTCCACCCTCAGACCGATGGCCAAACAGAGTGAACCAATGCATTATTGGAGATGTATTTGAGGCACTATGTGAGTGCCAACCAGCGGGATTGGGTGCGACTCTTGGACCAAGCCCAATTCAGCTACAACTTACAGCGATCGGAGTCGACAGGTAAATCACCATTCGAGGTGATTACAGGGCTGCAACCAGACACTCCGGGAAGTATCGCAGCAGACTACATGGGACGTAGTCCGACCGCCTACAGGTTCGTGAGGGATCTGAAGGAGGATACAGATTTGGTTCAGGTCTCCTTGTGGAAGGCGACCAAACGAATGAAGAAGTGGGCTGACATAAAGCGGCGGGCAGCTGAATTTCAGGTTGGTGATCGGGTATTGGTGAAGCTTTATCATCACATGAAATTGAAGTCGGGCTACCACAAAGCACTTGTGAGGAGGTATGAAGGTCCCTTCATCATCACACATCGAATTGGAGAGACAGCATACCGATTGTCGCTGCCTTCCAAGCTGAAAGTGCACCCGGTGTTCCACGTGTCCTTGTTGAAACCATTCAAAGAGGACACAACTGACCCTTCTCGGGCTCGAAGCGGGCGAGCTCCAGTGGCCGTACGAGTTCATTACACCAAGAAGGTTTCTGAAATCAAGGCGGACAGAAAAAAGGGTAACCGTGTGCAATACTTAGTCCGATGGAAAGGATTATCAGATTCAGAAGCAAGCTGGGAATATGGTGACGAACTATGGCAGTTCGAAGACATCATCAATGAGTACCGCCTAGCCTCGTCAGGGGCGACTTCGGCTTAGGTGGGGGAGGGTGTCACGGCTCCTCGAATCGGGGCTGGACCGGACGCGGATCAAGGTATAAACCAGATCAGGTCGCTGGACGGGTTCGAGGTCTGACGGTGCTCTCTAGAGATTTGGGCAACTTGGAGACCAAATCTGGGCCCTAGGATCACCTAGGGAAACGTGTGCAAGATGTAGGTGGAATACCCAAGAGCATGGGGCCGTGGGCACGTGCTCCAAGGCGTGTATTGTTGAGAATACATGCTGGTTCATCATTAGGAGGAAAGCTGCTGCAACGAGACTGATTCAGCGTTGTGGGCTTATCTCGAAGCATGGACTGAATCCGGGAAATTGGGATGCATGGAAATGTGTGCCACTGATGGAGGAACGTGGCATAAGTCTCCAGAAGGCAAGGGACACGTTTTAACACGTTTTTATAACTGAAAACGTGTATGGTTAGAAGACGTGGCTGAAACGCTGTTTCCACGCGCTTTCACTTTGGGGGGCATTTTGGGAACTCTACAGAAGTCCGTTCAAAGTGGAAAAGGTGCCATCTGGAAGCATTCTTCGTCCTGAATCCAACGAATCTAGTTTCATGGTAATCGGAGTTCGTTTGAGGCATGAACTTGGCGGTTTTATCTGATTGCGCAGAATCCTGCGGGAATGGGGGTTTTCCTATCTTATCTAGAATTCATCCTTATCTTGTGCATGGGAAGTTGAGTTCGTGAGGGACTTGTAACTGGAGGTTGCTCCTCTATAAGAGGACCCTCAAAAGGGAGGGATTGGGATCCGGTAGAGCTGGAGAGGCCAAGAGAGCTTATTGTAATCAGTTGAGTGGTTATTCAATAAAGTTCTCTTCCCCTACATTTCTTCTTCTCCTTCGTGGTATTTTCTGGTGTTGTGTTTCGCTGCATTATTGTTGTTAGGCGTGACCTAAGTCATAGAGACTAGGTACCCACGCCAGGAAGGCTGATCGGTTATCTTCGATAGACCGAGCCGCACGTTGTTGGGATTCGCTTTGTAATCCCTTCGTTCGTGTCAATCGGGTAACTCTCAGAAGAACGACGCTTTAAACCATCGGCATACATCCTATTTTGGCCGGCGCTTTCTTTTTGGAAGCGTCGGCATAAACTATGCCCACTCCCACCTGCCCGACGTCTTACCCACGCTTTGGGGGGCGTTGGCAAGAAATGTACCGATGCTTAAAAGCGTCGGTAAAGACTAAAAAAAGCATCGGCATATATCCTTTCTTTTGTAGTGTCTGCAGGCGAGGACTCAGACAGAATGATCCTTCCCCACATTTATTCATTCTTGCCATTGATTCTCTTTATAGAATGCTTCACAATACGACACAACCGAAAATTTTTGTAGGATTAGGAAATTCATGGATATATGCTAGAACAAAAATTCTACAATATGAAGATGATACTCTTGTATTTGCAAGGGCTAAGAAGGAGTACATGGCCGCCTTGAAAATAATTTTATACTGTTTTGAGTTGATCATGGGGCTCTCAATAATTTATCAGAAGAGTTAAATTTCTTCCATTGGTTGTAGACCTTCTATGGAGGAAAATTGTGCTACATGGCTTAATTGCTCTTTGACCATATACAGAGGGTTGAGACTAAATTGGCTACTTGAAAAGGAAAATAGTTGTCTGTTGGGGGTAAATTTGTCTTAATCAATTCTGTACTCTCTTCTCTCCCCCTCTATTATATGTACATTTTCAAGCTCCTTGTGTGGGTAATTAAGAAGATTGATAAGGGCAGAAGGTTGTTCCTTTGGATTGGTTCCTCAAGATTCCATGGATTATAATGTAAGGTGAATTAGAAGACGGTAGGTCCTAGAAAAGATGAAGGAGAATTAAGAGTAAAAGATCTAAGTCAGCTTAACCCTTTTGTGAGACCCAATAGTTCCACATCGGAAAGACTCGTTCCAGAGCTTGGGCATATGAGGCGGGTGTCTCCTAATCCTGCAGACGCGTTTTGGGAGGAAAACAAAATCGGAGAGTGGTGAAGGACGCTTGCGTGAAGCCCCGGAACCGGACAATATCTGGCAGGGGAGCCCCGCGGTCCCTCCTCATGTGGCCCCCACGTGGGCACTAGGTGCCTCACGTGCCCCGCACAGGTGGGGGCGTGATATTTGGTATCAGAGCCGAGGACGGCTCTTGTCCGATGGTGGAAAGGGTGTGAGACTCAATAGTCCCATATCGGAAAGACTCGTTCCAGAGCCTGGGCATATGAGGCGGGTGTCTCCTAATCCTGCAGACGCGTTTTGGGAGGAAAACAAAACCGGAGAGGGGTGAAGGATGCTTGCGTGAAGCCCCGGAACCGGACAATATCTGGCAGGGGAGCCCCGCGGTCCCTCCTCATGTGGCCCCCACGTGGGCACTAGGTGCCTCACGTGCCCCGCACAGGCGGGGGCGTGACACCTTTCCTATTTACAAAATGAGGATTGAGGCTTCTTCTTAACAATGACATGGGTGTTTGGAGAAAGAAAGTGCAATTTGCTTATTTTGGAAAAATGAAGCTTTCAATGAGTTGGAAGCCCACGAGGAGATGATACAATCCTTGGCAAAATGTCATTAATGTCTTTCCTGCTTTTTGGAAAAGAATTCACTTCATGATAGGAAATGGTAAAAGAACTCTTTTTTGGAAGGACAGATGGAATTGTGATGTTCCACACTAGGGTCATTGTCTCTCTGCTATACAAGATTAATCACAGGAAATATGAAACAATTCCAGAATTTTTAATATGAGAGAAAGATCATGGAAAATCATATTGCCTCTACAGCACTCTAGAGAGACTCAGTTGCAATTCAATCAATTATCATCACTACTTGCGCTTGTCATGTTAAACCAAGAAGAAGACCGGCTGGTGTGGAACTTAAATGGAAATGGATGCTTTGCAACTGAATCACTCTACTAATTCTTAAATACTAGAGGAATTATGTGAGACCCTGAAAAGCCCAAGGATTTCGGCCTCACGTGCGGCGCACGTGAGGGCGTGTGATGAGGGGGGCAGCCATCCCGAAGAAGCGGGCTCCCCTATTTTTTTTAGGGCTTCCGTTGAAGCCATTTGAAGAGGAGCCGCTGCCGGCCGAGAGAGAGGGAGAGAGAGAGAGGGAGAGAGGGAGAGAGGGAGAGAGAGAGAGAGAAAGGTGGGTCTTCTTCGGCACGGGTCTTCCTCTTCCTCCATTGCTGTCGGAGAGAAAGAAAGCCACCGGTCTTCGTCGGGGTTGGGGTAAGAGTCGCTCGCCTTCTTCTCCTCCTCTTTTGATGCTTAGCCACGGTGTAGGGTGGTTTGGAGCTGGCCAAGCGCCGGATTTGGGTCCAAAAGGGGGTTTCGGCCCGTAAGCTCGTCGCCACCGCGTGTTCGTCGCCGCCAGCCGCCGGGGGGTGGTCGGGCTTGCTCCGCCACCACCTGCCGCTATCAAGGCCGGCCACCGTGGCCGCCCTTGGGTTCGATCAAGAGGAAAGAGGAGGGGGCGGCAGGGGGTGACAGATCCCCTGTTTCGCCGAAGGAGAAGAAGGGAGTCAGGAGAGAAAAGAAGAAAGAAGAAAGAGAGAAGAAGAAGAAAAAGAAAAGAAAAGAAAAGAAAAGAAAGAAAAAAAAAGAGAAAAGAAAGAGAGAAAGAAAAAAAATAATAAAATAAAAGGAGGGTGATTTACGGGTATGAATCCGGATCCGAACCTGAACCCGGGGTGCTAGACACTTCGGCAGGGTCGGCCCTGGGAGAATGTTAAAACTTAAGTTTTATATATATTGTGATGAATTTTAAAAGAAAATATGATTTTTGGATATTAGGTTCTGCGAGAAATTTGTAAGATTCATTGGATTTGTTGTGGATCGCGTTGAATGTAAGTAATGAACTACCTTTTCTAGACTCTTCATTTATATAATATTATTTTTGCATCGAATAAATTGTTAAGTGAATTTATATGTGATTTATGAATTTTACGAGATGATGATTTGAATGAAAAATAGATATATGAATTGAAACAATATTTTTCGGACTATGTTATATTTACTGTTATTACATCATATATGCATATTTAGATCGGATTATGATATATCTATTTTGTTACAAAAAGAATTTTGATGTGCATTAGATTTGAAACTCTCAGCCTGACTATGTTCTGGACCCTGTCAATTGGGGGTTATGCATTGGCAATTCTGGCCCCACCACATGGTATAAGTGTGGTATTCTGGCCCACTCCGTAGGATATAAGTGCGGTATTCTGGCCCACTCTGCAGGGTATAAGTGCGGTTCAGTTTCTGGCCTAGCCATAGGGTATAAGTGTGGTCGTAGCTAAAGGCTGATGAGATGAATGTGATTTGTTTCGAATCAGATTTATGATTATGTATATAGATATTTTGAAAAATACGAATTTTAATGAATTTGTGCTTGAAAAGGAATTGATTATGTTATTACGTTGATTCATCGTAATTTGTATTTATATTTTATGTTATTATATGAATTGACTAGTTAATGTGTTTATTACTTACTGGGTTGTCTAGCTCATTATACAATTTCTTGTTGTTTTTACAGATTCCGAGAACTAGCCTATCGGGGATTTAAAATGGAAGAGCGACTAGAAGAACTGAAGCACAAGTTATCCTAGATTTAGCTTTATTTAAATTGATGTTTTATCTTTATTATTCCGTTGCATATTTAGAACTGTGAGACTATATAATTTGAGTTAGTCGATGAAATAAGATTGCATTTATTCAGTTAAATTATTTTAGACTTTTATAATTGAGATGTTTGGTTAAGATGCCTTGCATGCTCGTGGAGAGAGTTTCCTACGAGTGTGCGGCGGTTGGCGCGACCCCCGGCTTGCGATCTCAGATCGGGGGCGTGACAACTTTTATGGTATCAGAGCATAATTGGATAAATTATGAGATAAGAAAATCTGACATGACATGAGTGTAGGTGGGTAGACACTAAGGACATTAGGACGTTAGTTTATGATGATTGTAGCAACCATTTTATGTACTTGTAATGAATTGGTAAGCTTATTATTGGCATGCTGCTATCTGATAGACATAGGTCAGGATGCCTCCACGTCGGACGAGAAAGACTACTCGCAGAGCTACTAATAAGGCACCCAACCCGCAAAATGACATCACACCCCAACAAGTTGGTAACACCCCTCAGCAGGAGAGAGTCGTCAATCCTGCTAGTGATACTCAGACACGACAACAAGAACCGGGCCTAGGCCAGGTTATGCAGACCATAGTGGGCCTTATGCAGATGCAACAGCAGTTGCTCCAACAACAAGCGCAGTTGCCCCAGACAACCACAGCAAGGACGAGGGGAACAGTGTGAACAGCGTAGCAGTATAGCTGAATTTAAGAGGCTGGCTCCTCCAGCTTTCAAGGGGACTACAGAGCCATTAGAAGCAAACAATTGGCTTACAGAGATGGAAAAAGCACATCTGACTCAATGGGAACTTCACTAAAAGCGATTTGCTGTCTTGAGATGTCAGGATGATGAAAAGATTTTGTTTGCGTCATACATGATGCAAGGTGAGGTATTTAACTGGTGGCGGATGTTGGAACATAAATATGAGCAGGATAGGAAGCCACTTACTTGGAAAAAATTTCAAGGAGCATTTTATGATAAGTATTTTCCTCGGAGTGTAAGGATGCAAAAAGAGCAAGAGTTTATTCATCTAAAGCAAAGGAATATGATCCGAGCTGGCGAAATTTGTTCCAAAGTTAGTCGAGGATGAGCTAGATCGAGCGCATAAATTTGAGATGGGACTAAAGATTGAAATTAGAAAATAAGTGGTACCTTATGAATTGACTATCTATGCAGCTGTGGTAAATAAGGCTTTGATAATTGAAAGGGAAGTTAATGATGAACGGTTGGAAAGGGAAAGAAATCAAAAGAAGAGGAACATGTCAAATGAATTTCAGGGACAGAGCAATGAAAACATCGAAAGTTCAAACAAGAAATCTACGAGTGACAATCCTAAGCAGATGAATAGCAATAAATGTTCCAGATGTGGTAAGGCTCATGCAGACAAGGATTGCCATTGGAACACCGGTGCCTGTTTTAGATGTGGTAAGATAGGTCATAAAATTGCAAACTGCCCACAAAGAAACGAGATTAGACCTACTCAGACAATGGAAGGAAGCCAGGGGTCAAAGACTTAAGGAAGAAAGTGTTTGCACTTACACAGCAAGATGCACAGGCTTCTGATGTGTTGACGGCAGGTATTAATCTAGTCCCAATATTTATTTCTATTTATTATTTTGCCATGCCCACTGCTCTTTGTTAGACAACTCATTATGCTGCTAGAAAAGACTAAATAGTTACATAACATTTTTTTGATTTATTGTCAAAAGAAGAATATAAACTTTTAAATTTTGAAAGTGTTCACACGGATTAAGACATAATAAGAATGTACCAACAAGTAAGTAATTCTAGAAAAAAAAAATCTAGACTTGACACGGGTATGTTGAGGTTTAAATCAGAGTGTGTAGAGGAAGTGTGGTGAATGGAATTGTTATGACATTGATCAGACAAGACGACTTTAATTTGAAGAGTGTTATGACTTGATTTGAAAGAAATATTCTCTACTCTTGAACCTGCATGTATGAAAATTTCATGGACGAAATTTTTTTTAAGGGAGGAAGGATGTGAGACCCTGAAACTGGGCCCGGTCCATAGACCGGCCCAGCCCAAGGATTTCAGCCTCACGTGCGGCGCACGTGAGGGCGTGTGATGAGGGGGGAGCCATCCCGAAGAAGCGGGCTCCCTTGTTTTTTTTAGGGCTTCCGCTGAAGCCATTTGAAGAGGAGCCGCTGCCGGCCGAGAGAGAGGGAGAGAGAGAGAGAGGGAGAGAGAGAGAAAGGTGGGTCTTCTTCGGCACGGGTCTTCCTCTTCCTCCATTGCCGCCGGAGAGAAAGAAAGCCACCGGTCTTCGTCGGGGTTGGGGTAAGAGTCGCTCGCCTTCTTCTCCTCCTCTTTTGATGCTTAGCCACGGTGTAGGGTGGTTTGGAGCTGGCCAAGCGCCGGATTTGGGTCCAAAAGGGGGTTTCGGCCCGTAAGCTCGTCGCCACCGCGTGTTCGTCGCCACCAGCCGCCGGGGGGTGGTCGAGCTTGCTCCGCCACCACCTGCCGCTGTCAAGGCCGGCCGCTGCGGCCGCCCTTGGGTTCGATCGAGAGGAAAGAGGAGGGGGCGGCAGGGGGTGACGGATCCCCTGTTTCGCCGAAGGATAAGAAGGGAGTCGGGAGAGAAAAAAAGAAAGAAGAAAGAGAAAAGAAGAAAGAAGAAAGAAGAAAAAGAAAAGAAAAGAAAAGAAAAGAAAAAAAGAGAAAAAAAATAATAATAAAATAAAAGGAGGATGATTTACGGGTATGAATCCGGATCCGAACCTGAACCCGGGGTGCTAGACACTTCGGCAGGGTCGGCCCTGGGAAAATGTTAAAACTTAAGTTTTATATATATTGTGATGAATTTTAAAAAAAAATATGATTTTTGGATATTATGTTCTGCGAGAAATTTGTAAGATTCATTAGATTTGTTGTGGATCGCGTTCAATGTAAGTAATGAACTGCCTTTTCTAGACTCTTCATTTATATAATATTATTTTTGCATCGAATAAATTGTTAAGTGAATTTATATGTGATTTATGAATTTTACGAGATGATGATTTGAATGAAAAATAGATATGCGAATTGAAACAATATTTTTCGGATTATTGTTATATTTACTGTTATTACATCATATATGCATATTTAGATCGGATTATGATATATCTATTTTGTTACAAAAAGAATTTTGATGTGCATTAGATTTGAAACTCTCAGCCTGACTATGTTCTGGACCCTGCCAATTGGGGGTTATGCATTGGCAATTCTGGCCCCACCACAGGGTATAAGTGTGGTATTCTGGCCCACTCCGCAGGGTATAAGTGCGGTTCAGTTTCTGGCCCACTCCGCAGGGTATAAGTGCGGTTCAATTTCTGGCCTAGCCACAGGGTATAAGTGTGGTCGTAGCTAAAGGCTGATGAGATGAATGTATTTGTTTCGAATCAGATTTATGATTATGTATATAGATATTTTAAAAAATACGAATTTTAATGAATTTGTGCTTGAAAAGGAATTGATTATATTATTACGTTGATTCATCGTAATTTGTATTTATATTTTATGTTATTATATGAATTGACTAGTTATGGTGTTTATTATTACTGGGCTGTCTAGCTCATTATATAATTTCTTATTGTTTTTACAGATTCCGAGAACTAACCTATCGGGGATTTAAAATGGGAGAGCGACTAGAAGAACTGAAGCACAAGTTATCCTAGATTAGGCTTTTTAAATTGATGTTTTATCTTTATTATTCCGCTGCATATTTAGAACTGTGAGACTATATAATTTGAGTTAGTTGATGGAATAAGATTGCATTTATTCAGTTAAATTATTTTAAACTTTTATAATTGAGATGTTTGGTTAAGATGCCTTGCATGCTCGTGGGGAGAGTTTCCTACGAGTGTGCGGCGGTTGGCGCGACCCTCGGCTCGCGATCTCAGGTCGGGGGCGTGACAAATTAAATGCAGTTTCACAAGCTCTTTATGGAAACTCAATGTACCATTGAAGAGTAAGTATTTTATATGGCTATGCTGGAAGACAAAACTTAATACATGAGATGTGCTTGAAAGGAAACTAGGAAAGAATATTTGTGGATGCCCTCTTTGCCAACAAGCCTTGGAGATGGTAGATCACCTTTCCTCAACTTGATCTCTCTTCTCTTCCATATGAAAAATGGTTTCCGCTTCTCTCAGAGTGCTTCATCCTCAGTCTAGTATTGAATTCCTTTGCCTTGAATGGAGAAGGAGAAATTTTCCAAAATCTCTTCAGCCAGTGGTGGTCATGTTGCTCGCAGCCTTGGCATGGGTATGTTGGTAAGAGAGAAATGCAAGAATATTTTTGAACAAGTACTCCTTATCTGCATCTGTGGCTTTCGAAGGCTTTGCAGCTCTTCAACGATTGGTCATCTCTCTGTGATCAGAAACTTCGTCCTCACATTAGGAAAATGTGGTTAAAAATTAAAAACACTCCATGCCTACTCTTAGGCCATTAATTTCCTCAGTTGCAAGGGTAGAATTTGAGTCTCCAAGATACTGTTTAGATGATCACTCCATCTTCTATTTTGTTCTTGTTAGTTTAGCTTCGGTTGATGTAGACGCATGAAGTACTTGAGCTGCTTCTACTGTCTCAATCCGCAATCGCTAGTTTCATTTAATTGGACTGGAATTCCCAAGCGAATTCACATCCTTCCTCTAGTCTCTAGTTTCATTCAGAGAGATCCACTATAATAAATGAGATATCGAGACCAAAAAATAAATCTTTTCTCCTCTATCACTCCAATTTCTCTCATCTTCTCCTTTTCTTCCTCTCTTTTCCTCTTTCTCTTCCTCCTCTTCCTCTCCTCTTCCTGTTCTCTTCCTCCTCTTCCTCTCTTCTTCTTGTTCTCTTCCTCCTCTCTCTCTTCCTCTCCTTCTCTTTTTCTTCCTCTCTTCTCTCGCACTGCTTAAAGGATGCTTATTGTGGCCCCATTTATAACTCGAGAGAACTCACTTATTCATAATAGAAGTTCAAGAGAGTACCACCTCTCTTTTCAATGTAGCCTGAAGGAATAAAGTCATAAGTAGGTTATGTTTCCTTTTTTCTTACTTGGCAAGAGAAGCTAAAAATCCAACACTCTCTATCTTGGCTTCAATTGCCACTACAATCACGAGATCCTGCAGAAGCCTTCTATCAACCATTTCTCAAACAACACCGCTCGAATCTGCTCATTCTGTCACTTAGAACACCACTCTCTGGGAAAGTCCTCAAGAAAGCTACATCTATCACTATGGTAAAAGCAATCTTGGATGATCATCTCTCTGCATCTGCATCATCCCAAGCATCATGTTTCTACCTTGCTATGCACACCAATGGAACTCCACCTACAATCATATGTTCAACAAGTCAATATATGCTACCACACTTGCCCTTCATCAGGACTATGATATCACATGCCACCTTCAAAATTCTACCTTGCATTGGACACCCATAGCCTCTAGAATCTAGTGCACCAAACGAATTCAATTTCTCACGCATCTTCAGGGCATACCACATCTTACTGAGAGAATACACTACTTCATCAAACATCTCGATCTTCACTGCCCCTATATCATTGATCTGACAAATTGAACCATTGGCCAACTGAACAGTGCCTTGCTTTGGCCCAAAGGAATCAAAATCTCTATTGGAACAAATATGGTAAAAAGTTACCAGAATCTAGAGTCCAAACACCATCAGAAATACCCTTATCTTCTTCGAATATTGTAAGAATGTCTCTTAACATTATTGCTATTAATTAGTATGCTCATAAGTTACTGCTGCATCTGAAGACCCATCAACATTCTTTTGCTTCTGTGTACACTATGGACACACTCATCTAATGTGGCCATAGTTATCATAGTAATAATACTACACATTGCTCTTATCTCTAGACTTGGATCTTGAACATGCATTGCTAGATCCCTTTATTTTTTCAATGAGAAAATGCATGTCCTACATTGTTTCTCTAGTTGTCACACTCTTTAAATCCGGATTTCATATCGACCCAACTAGGAGGTTGGGCTGTTGCTGCAACTATTAGATAAATTGCTTGAGCTAGATTATTTTAGAACACATTTTAATATAAAATATAAAATATATAATATGAGAAAAATATGCATGAGTGTTCATACATTTTTAATTTATAACACTATTAAAATATATAAACCTATAATCTACCCTATTATTTATTTGCAAGATAAATAAAATATAATCAAAGGTCATCTAATTCCCTTAAAGTATCAACAAATTATATATATATTTCTTTAATATATAATACCAAATGATAAATGAATTATATTTCCCGTTTCATTCATTTTCTAACAAAATAAAAAAGGATTTGTTTTTATATATCTAATAATGGAAATGCCATAATTTGGTTAAAATAATTGCATTTATAATATAACATATTAATTTAATTCAACAAGTTTTGTATTTCTACGGTTGTCTTTGTGGTTGAGTGCTTGTAAGCTATAACTATGGTGAACGTTTCAAACCCAATTTAAAGCAAAATTTCCTACCCATATTTTTTTAATATTTTTCTATTTTCCATCCAAAAAATATATGGGCCCCATTTGACTCGCATCTTTTTTTTTCATCTGACCCTGCCCTCGCATTGCATTCTACCTCGTTTCCATTCTAGGAGGTAGGTCTTTAATTCTCTTTTCTTGCTGGCATCACATCTCCATTATTACATGAGGTCTATTATGGCAGTTTTTCAAGGCACTAATTCCCCTCTGTATTTCAAGATTACCTCCCTAAATAAACCTTATTGTTTCCCTAATCGCAATTGTGTCATGATGATTATTTATTATTAATGAGGCCTAAAGAAATCGAGCCTTCAAAAGAAATTTAAGGTTGGTTTGGGCCGGTAGGTGAGGTAAAGTATGAAAACCTAAGTAGTCAAGGTACAATATTTAATATAAAGTAGTATGACCCTTTAAATATTTTCCTGGCTTTTGTCAATCAACATTGGAGAAACACAATGGGACTCATTTTGCATATCTAAGAACATTTATTTAAATTACCAATTGCCTATCATCCTAAATATAAATAAAATACCTCAATATATGATAAAATTTGGTTAAAATATAACCCAAATATAACCGCAAATCACATAGTGTTGCCACAAAGACATTTTCTCGTATTTTCTTATCCTTATACATCTAAGCAGAAGCTATACTCCAGAATATTTTTGTCATTTCACACACTACCTTTATATTTTCCAGCATTTTTTTACCATTCAGTCGTTCTTAGATAGATTATTTATTTTAAAAAAATAAATTTGTCTTATTCTTTAATCTTTAGTTGTCTTAAATATTTTAAAATATCTTTTTGTGAAACGTTTCTTTTAAAAGAGTTGTGCCCTTCGAAAGAGAATGTTAGCTTTCGAAAAGATACAGTATTTTCGAAATATTAAACCACCGTATTTTTTCAGTCTTTTGATAGAGTCTATAACTAATCAAATTTCTCTCTCACTGGTACTATTTTCAAAGAATTTCTTCTATAGACAGAGTTTTTTTATTTTTCAACTTTCAACTTTTTATATTTTTTTATTTTTTCAGGTAACTAAAGGAGTCGAACGGGTCAAGCCTCTCCAACGATTGTACTCGTTAGAGGAGAATCGAACTGAGCCGGATTATTGTACCTTGAGAATAAGATCACTGCAAATCTGCACGTAGGGAGCGAATCAAGTTTTTAGGGCACTAGGGCAGTATATATCACATATCGGCAAGCTCTTTTCAATCTTCTAATTTATTTTAATAAATTATTTTTTTATAAAATAAAGATATAATAGTTTTTAGGTAAAATAATTTCTCTAATACACGTCTGTGTTTCTGTTAACTTTTATGTTGATTTCACAAAGGTAGCGTGCCCCGAGTATGCTCCAGGCTAAAAGAGCACCAGCAAATTATCCAAAAAGATGCAGCCAGGCTGCCAAATTATAGTTTCCATCCTCGCGGTGTTCTCCAGTCCACCGCAGCTTTCCCTTTGGTCAACATTGCGGGGCAAAACAAAAGCCGCTGCCGCCATCCAAATCGCAACACCAGCTTCTTTTCCTTCTCAAATAAAAAACTTCACTTCTTCTACCTCAGCGGCCCCTCCCACCAAAATCCAAACGGTCTTTTTCACACGAAGAAAAATCCATCACCCTTGACTTAAATCTTAGATGAGCTAAAAAATTGGGGTGCATCAGCTAAATACGCGGTCTGTTTGAACGGGTCAGGAGCTCGGAAATTTCCTTCTGCGGGCCAGGATTTGATATCACCCGCACCCATCAAATTTTGAGAGTAGTGATGGATCAGGCTTGACCAGACTCTATTCTTTCTCGCTGCAGTCAAAGAAAGGCTTCTCTGTTTGGTATCTTTTCCCACCTTTCTTATACTTGCTTCTTTGGATTGATGGGTTTGAAGGGGTTTTGTGTGGTCTCTCCGCTCCCATGGGGAATTTCTGTGGGAGGCCTGCCAAATGTGCAAATGCTCCTTTTTCGGTTGGATCAAGTGAGGTCTTTTCTTTTTGTGTGTTTATGTTTATTTTTTGCGTTTGCTTGAATTGGTTTCTGCTTTCGTTTCTGTGTTTTTTTGTATGTACGGGTAGAGAAGATGGATAATTTGAGGTAGGCAGGTGTGTATATGATTTTAAGTCTAAGATATCACACTGAGGCTTGAGCGACTGCAAGTCCTTTTATTAGTTAGTTTTGCTCCTCCTCCATTCTGTGTTGCTTTTATTGTAATTCTCTGTTTAATTATTGCTGTTTTATACCGATTTTCTTTAAAAGAAAAAGGGTGAAATCTTTTTATTTTTGGTCATTTGGTTCTCGAGAAATAGGAGCTGCTCTTAATCTTTTATGCCATGAGGATATTGCTCGATTTGACAGTGGGAGAGCATCTAGATTTAGAGGAAATGGGCTACCTTTTCGTTTGTCTTGTGTGTGCTGTTCTCTTTTTATTTTTCCTTTTTTTGTAAACCAAAGTAGGCTTGCAAGAGCCTATATATAATCCTCAAAATCAAGATCAAAATCTTCCCATGATGATCTTTTAGAGAATTTGATTTGACTATGTAAGAGTCTTATAATTAAAGTCGCACTGCAATTCAAGTTATATTGCAAGCTGAGTTGCAGAACTTATAAGGAAGCTCATCTTTTGTGTTTTGGAGGAGAATTTAGAGGAGAAAGGGGCAAAATGGAAAAGATGGAGAGAAGATGGGGTGTGGACGTGGAAGGGAGGAGGTAGAGGCAGAGGGTTCCTAGCGGAGGTGTGAGAAGAGTGGTGTAGGAGGTTTTCTCTAGCACCAGTGAGAGATGGGGTCTGGTCTAAGTTCTGAGGATAGACACAAGGGGGGATCAGGTCGCCTCGGCAACCTAGCGCAACTTCACCGACCCGGACACGTCGATCATGCTCATCCACATTGTTGCCATCCACACACTCTCGCGCCAGCTGAAGCCTTCCGTCGGCCACCTCCAAACACCCCTCTCCATCACTGTCCGCTCCCTGCCCCTCCCTTTCCTCCTCTATGTCGCCTTCACCGGCGGCCAGAATGTCGCCGTCTGCTATTGCATCGAGTCCTCCTAGTCTATGCATGCGCCCACTCTATGGACATCATCGCCCACAATGTCCCTCCATAGCTTGATCAAGGTGGAGGAACGATCCTACTGCCCACACTTGGACCACCCCCATACATGAACGCTCTTACTCCAAGAAACCAACATTCACTGCTGTCCGCTCTCTGCCTCACTGCCATCATCGAGAAGGCCAAGTGGCATTACATCGAGCAGTTCCTCTAAAGCAACATCAAGAGGAGGAAGGTCATCGAGTGGATCTGTAAGTACCTCGATCGTGCCGTTGTAGCTCGAGTCGGTGAGATGTTGATGAGGGAGGCTGGTGAGAGGTCCAGCGAGGCACAACTAGGGAGATTTGGAGGGAGGTGAGGTCAAAATAGGGCACCGGAGAGGAGGGAGATGATGACATGGGGTTAGGTAACAAGGCTTTGATTGAGATGAAATAAAGAGGAAATTCTTTTTTTTTCAATTAAGATACTTATTCAAGTGGTCCTGCGGCCATTTTGGCCGCATGTCGACCTAATGCAAGATTGCCTCAAGTCCAAACAAGTGGGCTCGCTTACAACTTAAGCTGCATATGGCTCCATTTATAGAACACCAAATAGTCCATGAGAACCATTTTAATTAGTTGTCCATCCCATTTAAAATCTCATAATGAAACAAGACTTTTTTCTACATACCACTTCTCTCCAAGCTGACAGTCTAGTAGTCCTCGATCACCAAGTTCTGATCAATGATTATTGAACCTGTTTGTGAGCTTCTTGCATCTAAATTATTTTAGACCTCTTCTGCTGCTTTTGTATTGCCTTTTGATGAAAAACTCTAGCTTCTGTAATCAGCATAATGAAGTAAGAAACCACTGCTTTAGAGTGTCTTCTTAAAAGAATTCGTCCCATGCACTAAGACAACCAATGGAGAGAATCTAGATTGTAGTTGCTTGTAACTAACCTGCCACTGTCTTTCCTGTTATATTTCTTCACATGTAGAAGGATATCTCAAAATCTGGAGCTCTTAATCTAGCTGTGCTGACATCATTTCATTGTTTCCCAATAAATAATTTTACAAGTATCCATATTCTGATAATTTACTGTATCCCAAACCATGAAAGCATACTTGGAAAATATCGTGTTGCCTTGCCATTCATAAGAACATAAGCAAAACACAAAATGCATTGGTTTTCATGAAATTTTACTCATGAGCCCTAGTCTATATAGTCATAGAAAACTAGGACAAAGTAACGTTTAAGAAAATGATAACAATAATAGATAACAAGTGTAATCTAACGTTAGGAAGGTGAACCATGATGGTTGTGGCTCATAACAATTAAAAGCATTTGAAGAGGCTTTGACTAAACAAATCTTATAGGACCTCTTTGAAACTTATATAGTACTAGTATTTTAAGGAAAGTATTTTTGTTAAATGTCATTTGTAGAAGATATAATGTCAATTGATAAGATTGATAACCTTGAACAATAAATTGGAACAGTCAAAGAAAGGCTAAGAAATTAAAAATCTGAAAATCAGTAAATATGAGTAGATGGAATTTTTTTGTTGTGGAATTACAAATGAAATGAGGCTCCCACTCAACATTGACGGTCATGAGATATTCCAATGTGATCAAATATAAGAATGGAGGGAAAAAAATCAATGGAGCTAAGATATGTGGGTGAAATACAGTGGTGTTTGTTTCTAGAGTTTTATATGATTGACAAATTCTTGCAAAGCTTAGACAATTGATAGGATAATATAACTTGGAAGCTTGTAAGATGCATTTCATTCATTTGAAATGAATAGTCTTCCTTGAAACAACCAAAAACAAAACCAGTTGTATCACGGTGTATGATTTGCTTTCCTTCATTGTTTCTATTTGATTTTTAGAAGAGAAAACAAGACATGTAAATTGGTGAATTTACACAAATCTGCAAGCCATTCTGAAAGTGGAAGGTAAAGGAGTAGTAATTGACCCGATGAAGGAAACTGCTTTTATTATATTCTTCATAATTTGAATTATTAATTCTATTTAAAACAAGGATCGCCGAACCGGTACCGGTAGGCGTACCGGTCGGCCACCGGACCAGTTCGGTAACGATTCGAACCGGACTGAACCAGTCCAAACCAGTCGCCGCGCGTGCCATGATATGGCAAATTTAGTCGGATTTGGTGCACCGAATCCTGGCCTTCGCTCTTGTACCAGCCCGTTCCGCCCCCTACGGGGCCGGAACTGTTTTTTATGCCCGAACCAACCTGGTTAGAGACCGGACCAGTTCGGTATGGGCTGAACCAGAATTATTTGTTTAATAGTTAAAAAATTCAAGTGAAAATATTTTTGTAAAGCTTGAAGAAGGAAAAAGCTTGGGAGTATTTCTCATAATTCAAAATCATACCTAGGCTGCAAGCATGTCAAGAGGGAATAGATTTTGGCATAATCTAAGCCTTGTGCATATTTGAATTGGATCAAAAAGTTAAATGCAATCTTGATCTTCTTCTGTTTGCCGATATACTCTCTTTTGTAATCAGTTTCACTACAGCACCTGCTGCTCTAGCTAATTGTTTGCCCTTTCCAAGTGTGATTTCTATGTTATGTATGGCCATGCCAAAGGGCATGTCGGTTGAAGTAGATTCTTCTTTTTTATCAATAAAAATTCCTTCTCAAACTTTACAAGCTTTTTTCAATGCATACGGCTTTCTAGATCAGATTTAAGATAAAATGTTTTTGTAAAGCTTGAAAGGGAAAAAAGCTTGGGACTTTTTCTCATAATATAAAATCATACCTATGCTACAAGCAAGTCAAGAGGGATAAAATTTTGGTATAACCTAAGCCTCGTGCATATTTGCATTGGATCAAAAGATTAAGTGCAATTTTTATATTCTTCTATTCGGGTTACGTTTGATCAGGTTTAAGATTTATGGTATTTATCCGTAAGGTTTTGCTAGTCAAACTATAACAATAATAACCCAAACATGGACCATGAAAAACATACAAACGGTGAGCTACTTTATTTTAACCTAAACAATTTATGCTAGGAAGCAACAGTTATAACATGTAACCATTAACAACCTGATTTCCATATCATTCATTGACAATCACATATATTTCTGTAAAGCTTTCCCATTGATAACAGAAGTGTTGATTATGATGAGCTTCTCCTACTTCAGGATTTCACATCCAACCAGCAAGTAGATATCCTTCAAAACAATGTTTGCATCATCTCTTGCAAACTTTTGGGTGTTGATCATAAAGAAAATGAAAAAATAAAAGATAATAACTGAGGCATACTAGATTGAAGGAATTTGTCTATGTTCTGATTTATATTTGGGTTCTTGTAATCAGTTTCAGTACCCTACTTTATTCTAGCAGTTTGATTTTCATAATACAATGGTAATATCCATACATATAACCATGGTACATCGTACAAGTCGATACCTGTGCATGTTGGATGTACTGTACTGTACCAATACCGAACCAATATGCATTATAGGGGGCGTATCAAGTATTGGTATGCTGAACTAAGTCCCATACCAGGCTCACTGATATTGTACTAACATTTTACAGTTAACCTTGCTCATAGCAGTTTCTTGTCCTGTTAGAAGCGGTAATATGCATATATTGCATATTGATAGCATATACAAGCAGCAGGGTTATCTGTCCTGCATCGGTCAATCAGCCTTTAGCTATCATATTTTGCAAATAGTACATAAGTTTAACTTTCATTTGAAAATCAGAATAAAGTACTGATTTCCACTGACACCAAGGGAATGTTATTTCTTCCGGATGAGAGGTGTCCAATAATAAAAGTTTCAACCTTGACATTTGAATGTTGGCATTGAATAGGATCATATGAGAGGCTTCGATGTATATATTAGAGTAAGAAAGAGGAGGGGATGGCCTAGGATCATAAGCATGGACGTTATCAGAAGATGCAATGGTAGGAGATGTAGCTTAAATAAGGAATGAGCAATAAGAATTTAAAATATGAAACCGAATAGTTAGAATGGAGCTTGTTGGTTATGGTGTTGTCACCACCATCTTTAGAAAGCAATAGAAACTAGATTTTCTGAATTGAAGTGTTCATTGTAGGGTTCATTAATGCTTACCTATTATAGATATTACATTTTATACCTAGACTACCAAACCATGCCATCTGACAACCCACCATTCTTTGAAATTTGGATCTTAACAGTTTGAATTTTTCTGGTTTATGATTATGCAAGATTAGAAGTTACTTTTTATAGGTAAAGAATTGTGATTACTGTAATAAATTCACTGCAATATAAATTTCAGAACTACTTAAATTAGAAATTAAATCTGGCGCTGTTTCAACTTTCATGCTCGCTATTGCAATATTCTTTCTGGATCTAAGATCAAGCAATGCACAGCCATACAAAGCTTTGAGAATCATCTGAGCAATCATTTCTAAAAGCTATCTCTTCAATCTTTTACCGCATAAAAGACATTCATAGACCTTGAGAACAGTTTGATTTCCCCTACCGCTCTATCTTCTTTCTTTTATTAATCCATTTTTGGAAAAAAAAACAATCTATCTCCTTGAAAATACATGAAACTAGATTTCATTTACAATGCAATTATAGGCTTCGAAATGTCATCCTATTCAAAGTTCGATGCTATTTGACTCATTTTTGCTCAAGTCACACTTTTTGCTGTTTATTTGTTCTTGTCATTTATGTATTATGCAAAACATATTATGAATTTTTGCTCATTTTTAAGCATGCCTCTGTTTCGAGTTCTTTGGTGTAAGTTTCTAGACGCTGCAGATAAACTTAATCTTTTTGTATTTTCATGGTACTATCCTCGTTCATAGCTTAATTTCTTTTTCAAATATGATTTAGAAAATAATAAACGAATTCTAAATTTGCATATTTTCTCCAGAGAATTCACTGCCTAGCACTGGTGCCTCTAGTTCAATAGATTCAAGTAAAACAACTTCTACTGGGGTGGATAATTCTCTTCCATCATGCAAAACCGAGGCATCACCTGCTGTTAGTTTGAAGTCCTCACTTGCAGTCAATCTGAAGTCCTTTACCCTGAATGATCTCAAGACTGCTACTAAAAATTTCAGCTCCAATTCTTATCTCGGTGAAGGAGGGTTTGGGTGTGTCTTCAAAGGATGGATTGATGAGAATACCTTTTTACCCACAAGACCAGGAGTTGGTATTGTTGTTGCCATCAAGAAACTCAAACGGGAAAGCTTTCAGGGACACAAGGAATGGCTTGTATGTAGCCCAAATACCTAATTTCTCACTTGGTTTTCTTGATATTACTTCTCATTTGACTGGCGAACTTCGTTTCTGAACTTCACCCTGACTAATGATTCATCACTTCTGCAGGCAGAAGTGACCTATTTGGGTCAGCTTCGACATGAAAATCTAGTGAAGCTCATAGGATACTGTTCAGAATCTGATAACAAACTTCTTGTCTATGAGTACATGCAGAGGGGCAGCTTGGAGAACCATTTGTTCAAAAGTATGTTAATACTTCGATCTTTTTTTCTCTCTTTTCCTTCAAATTAATATGTTGAGTATCCTGTGGAAATTTAGGGGTTGCAGGCATATCTACATCAAAAATAAATCATATTTCACTTCATGAGATCGCTTCCATTATATTCCTAAATTGGATCTCTGTTTCAGACATCCTGGTCTTAATTTTCTTCTGTCAATAATAAACATAGAGAAACATAAGCATCGTATTTTCATATTTTATGTAGTTATTATGGTGGCAATCACAGATTCTGTATGTGTATCTTCCTATATTTCTATTCATCTTTGATTGAGATTGTTGATTTTGTCGATCACAGGAGGAGTACAGACTATTTCCTGGGCGATGCGAGTCAACATTGCCATTGGGGTTGCTCGAGGACTATCATTCTTACACAGCTTAGAAACCCCAGTAATATACCGTGATTTAAAAGCTTCCAACGTTCTTCTCGACTCAGTATGATTCTTTAAGGCCAGCCAGCAGACCACTATCTTCCATCAATTTTTTTATGTACAAATGAAACCTAATTTGGATATCAATTACAGGACTTCCATGCAAAACTATCGGATTTTGGCTTAGCAAGAAATGGTCCTACTGGAGATAAAACTCATGTTTCAACTCGGGTGGTTGGAACTCGTGGTTATGCTGCTCCAGAATACATTGCTACAGGTTATATCAGATCCCTATTTGATTTGTTAGTGGACTTTACTAGAGACCTTAAAATGCCTTTTACAACTGTACCATACTATAAAACATAATTTGAGTCTCATTTGTCTTTCCCCACATAAGCATGTTAAGCTGACCCATCATGTAATATCACAAGTTCTTCTGTTGCCTTGGGATCTGCATATTTCTTTTCAATTTCAGGTTGTCCCATCAATTGATATTAAAATATTATTATTTGCAATTCAAATCCTAGGACTCAATTTCGTTCAACCAAACACAGAATAGTGCACATTTATAATAAATCCTAATTTGGCATTAAATCTTATACCTAATAGAATGTTTATTTGATATCTAGCAGTCAACGGTTGAGATTTTTTTTCCCTTTTCTGTAATAACAGGCTTGTATATATGTCTACTAGATTTAGTACTAATTGTCCTATTCATGGTATGCCATACTGGCTTGAACTAGGCGATACAGGGCGTACCTTACTATACCGGTTCGGTATCGATACTTGGTACAGGTGGCATACCGACACTCGGTATGCCAAAAAAAACCCGTATCGTACCATACCGTACTAATACTGTGCTAGTGTGGCACCGGTACAGGGTTCGGTACCCAGATGGTGAACCTTGATCCTATTAGTATCAATGTATTATTCTAAACAAACTATGAAATGAAAGTTGATGTTTCAATTCCAATAGAATCTGATTGAGTATTTTAATCTTTCATATATGTTTTTTTCTTTTCTTCCTGAACATTTTAAATGACTAGCGCAAACTTCTTAATTTTTTAATCAATAATAGATTGCAGAATTCATGAACCAGATTTATGATTCAATCCCTTCATATGTCCTTTTATATGTCCTTAAGTTTAAATTACAATGAATAGGATCATTTTACAAATTAAACTTTGTTGTGCCAGGTCACTTGAGTGTAAAGAACGACGTATACAGCTTTGGGGTTGTGTTGTTAGAACTTTTATCAGGGATGCGAGCACTAAATGAAGACAGATGTTCTGCAGAGGAGACTCTTGTAGATTGGGCAAAACCATTTTTGAATGAAAGAAGGAAAATATCGAGGATCATGGACACAAGGCTGGAGGGTCAGTATGCAAAGAAGGAAGCCCAGGCAATTGCTGCTCTTGCCTTGCAGTGTCTACACACAGATCCCAAAAACCGGCCTATCATGACAGAAGTTCTTGCCACACTAGAACAGCTCAGAGCATCAAAAGAGACAACGGTACCTCGAATCTACTCAAGGAAATAAAGTCAAACTAGGGCCTTGAGGCAATTAAATCTCTTCAATTTAAATGGGCTGTGTTTCATGACAAATACAAGAACAATATGCATGCCGCAATATTCAGGTAGTCCTGCAGGATCCATTGAAGAAACAACTGTCCGGAGTATATGGATGTATAAGCATGATTTCCAGGCAGAGTTTAGTAACAGCGCATTTTGAAACTGAGAAACCTCAGAATGTGGAAAGAGAAAAAAAACAAAAATTGCACATATCTGTAGCAAATGTGTTGAATATTTAAAATTATATTGATTTTTTTTTTCATGGTACATGTTCTTGTTGTATATTTAAAATTATATGATCATTTTTACATGTGTTGAATCTACTCCTGTAGCAAGTATGAGGTTTTATATATATTTGTTGGTTTCTTTATTTATTTTATTTTATTTTATTTATTTAAGTTTGAATGACAGAAAATTATGAAGAAAAGCAGCAGCTAGGCTCAATATTTCTTCAGCAGCTGAATCAAGTTTTCTGCTGAAAATTTAATGCAAAAATTAACAAATCAACAGTACTGAACATTAAGAGTCTATTATCTGTTAACAATCTTACCAGTTGGGATAAAGAATGCAAACTCTGTTTCTTTCAAAGGGGATTTGGTCTGTCTCTGAAGAACGGCAGTGATGGGATGATCCTTTGAGCTGGGAAAAACTCAGAACTTATGTGGGTGAACTCCAAGAAAGTTTATGATCCGTTATGTGAGGAAGTTTTGCCAGCCTCACTGGACCTACATCTGAACTATTGTTTCTGCTTTGTCAGAGGAATTCCCCATAAAAGATCTTGGTGCATTACGCTATTTCTTGAGTCAATTCATGCACAAGCTGATATTCAATCACATGCCACCAGTGTGAAGAATATGTCACTATCTCAAAGGGACTGCCAATCATGCTTTGCGCTTCTCAAATCATCCTCCTCCGAATTTACTGGTTATGCAAATGCAGATTGTGGAGGCCGTCTGGATAACCGTCACTCAATAAGTGGATATTAGGTTTATGGAGGCTCCAATCTCATTTTATGGAGTGCAAAGGAACAACCCACTATGTCTTGCTCCAATGCTGTAGGAGGTTGAAACCTATTGGATTTGACAAACTTTTGCGATACATTGGCTTTTATTTGAAAATAATATGACTGTCTATTTGTTAGAATTTTTGGATCATTATGATCAAAATTAAAACACCATAATAAAATAAATTTAATCACATACCGTTTAGTCCAGCCATTTCGATACAGTTTTGTTTTAAGAGCAGTCCTCACGTATAGGAGAAACTCTATGGCCAGCTCTTCCTCTCCCTCTCCTTTAGTTTATGTTGTCATTCAATAGGGCAGACAACCCTCTAACTCATATACATAGTATTAAGTTAGAGTAGGATTTTGGATGGGAGAGGGGACCGGGCCAAAATAAATAAAACAGTTATTGGGCCCTCACATTAAGGTACCCAATTAACTAAGAACCAGGCTCTACACCTCCATACCACATTCCCATATATATATTGTAACAACCCAGGACCTCACCCAAAATGGCTAGCCGGACGGTATTATTTGAGTTCCTTGATCCTGTATAAGTACCCAAGATCTACCCAGCGAATAACCGATGTGGGACTAAACACACGCCCGCACGGATCCTCACATACTCCCCCCGTTCAAGCCCCGACGTCCTCGTCAGGCTAAGAGTTCAAATCTATTCACAAACACTACAATTGGCTCGTGGTCAGCCCCAATGGATCCGTGCTGCAGTGTCCCCTAGTCCACATAGGTTATGGGCCGGGTCCGCTCTGATACCATTTGTAACAACCCAGGACCTCAACCAAAATGGCTAATCGGAAGGTATTATTTGGGTTCCTTGATCCTGTATAAGTACCCAAGATCTACCCAGCGAATAACCGATGTGGGATTAAACACACGCCCGCACGGGTCCTCACGTATATATATACTGAAAAAATACTGAGATGGACCATAGCCCAAAACTTTATGGATCACAACTTTATTTGGGCTTTACTAGTCAATCTATCTAAATCACTTTCAACTCGTTTTTTGCAAATAGTATAAAACAAGCAATCAATGGAAGCCCATATTTTAAATAAAATCTTACATTCTCCCACTTGGGCAACATTGATTGCTGGAGTTTTCTTAAAAAAGAGTGTTATACTTATTTTAGAAAAATGACCCTCGGGTTGAACAACTTTGTGGCCACATAAACATGATTCAGAAGAGAGCATCTCAGTACAAGACCCGGTCCAATGAAAATATCAATATAGAACTATGGCAGTAATTGTGTTATTCATCAACACAAGACCTTCCATAATTACAAATATCAATACTTCATCGACAAGGATCCCTGAATGTGGTAAAGTGTAGTGTGACATTTGTGCACAAGTGATCCACAAATACATAACATGCCAATTCCACATCTGGTCCACTTTATAGTCTCATAAAGACCCTATTGAATTTTCTTTCCTTTGATCTTCCTAAAGAAGACAACATGTCTCTAAATCGAAGCATTAGACTTTATGTATCCTTTATGCATCTAAATAGAAGCCTTTACACTTCTAAACCGAAGTGTGAAACTTTACATCTTGAGATTCAAAAAAAAAGAAAAAACCAATCCATCAATGTTTTAAATCAAACATATATTTTATATCAAGCAATGCCAGCTGTGCACACATATATAACTATAAATAACAAGTATTTAAAGAACAATCACTTCAAACTTCAATATTTCAAGTATAGAAAATAACAACATGGTCTTAAGCATATATATATATATATATATATATATATATATATATAACTTCCACTAATGAAACACATCAAATGACATCAGCAAGCTCATGTGCTCAACAAGTTTAGCAAAATCAATAGGTCTAAGCCCCTTGGGTAATGGATCAGCAAGCATATCTTCTATGGCAATATGCTCATAGTAAATGTCACCGTTATCAACCCATTCTCTAATTTTAAAATACTTGAGATCTATGTATTTAGCACCACCAAAGTTCTTAGTATTCTTCGTAAAAAATATTGCAGCCATGTTATCACAATAAATTGTTATAGGTCTTGAGATGGAATCAACAACCCTAAGCCTTGAGATAAAGTTTTTTAACCATATGGCATGAGCCCCCACTTCAAAACATGCAATTACTTTTGTTTGCATGGTGGAAGACGCAACAAGAGACTGTTTGAAACTCTTCCAAGATATAGCTCCTCCAGCAAGCATGACAATATATCCTATAGTAGACTTCATATCATCTGAGCAACCAACAATATCTGCATTTGCATAACCACTGACTTTAAGGTCATCAACTCTTTTATAAACAAGCATATATCCCTTAGTTTTCTTCAAGTATCTCAACACCTTTTTAGCTCCTACCCAATGATCATGACCAAGATTAGAAGAATATCTACCAAACAGACTAGCTGCATAGGCGATGTCTGGTCTAGTGCACACCCCAGCATACATCAAGCTACTACAACACTAGAATATGGCACATTTTTCATAGATTCCTTTTCAACATCACTCTTTGGACATTGGGTTTTA
Source organism: Phoenix dactylifera (assembly GCF_009389715.1). Lineage (NCBI taxonomy): Eukaryota > Viridiplantae > Streptophyta > Magnoliopsida > Arecales > Arecaceae > Phoenix > Phoenix dactylifera. The sequence goes on from NW_024067915.1 coordinate 160,282, forward strand.
TTTAACTTGTCCCCTTTACAAACATGCACAAGACCAGGCTTGCAGTTTTCCATATTGAATCTACTAAGAGCACAGTCAATGTAGGCCTTTTGTGACAAACCTATAAGTTGCTTGGATCTATCTCTGTGTATCTTAATACCAAGCACATATGCTGTTTCTCTAAGATCTTTTATATCAAAATTCTTAGATAGCACCTTCTTGACATCATGCAATAATCCTAAGTCACTACTAGCAAATAAATATCATCAACATACAGAACCATGAAAATAAACTTGCTCCCACTGACCTTGAGATATATGCAAGAATCAACTGTATTCTCAATAAAACCAAGAGATAAAACAACCTGATGAAACTTTAGATACTATTATCTAGAGGCTTGCTTCAGACCATAAATAGACTTTTTCAACTTACAAACCAAATTCTCTCTCCCTGATTCTTCAAAACCTTCAGGTTGCACCATATAAACTTCTTTATAAAGATCTTCATTTAAAAGGCTGTCTTAATATCTATTTGATGGAGCTCTAAATCAATATGTGCTGTCAAGGCCATGATAATTCTGAAAGAATCTTTTGTAGAAACAAGAGAAAATGTTTCAGTATAGTTTATATCCTCTCTTTGAGTGTACCGTTTTGCCACCAATCGAGCCTTAAATCTTTCAATATTTTTTTTTGAGTCTTTCTTGGTTTTAAACACCCATTTACAACCAATAGGTTTAAAACCTTCTGGAAGCTCAACAAGCTCCCATACTCCATTTCGTGCCATAGATTGCATCTCCTCCCTCATTGCATCCATCCACTTATCGGATTGTGAACTTGTAATAGCTTGACTGTATGTGTCTATATCAATCACTTCATCAACACCATGCTCTTGTTGCCCCAAAAAGATAACATAATCATAAGAAATTACCGGCCTTCTTTCTCTTTGTAAGCATCTAGGAGGTTGAACAGGTTGAGTAGGTTCAACTGGTTGAGGTGTAGGCAAAGGTTGATTTGGTGTTCCTTGTTCTTGTTCTATACATAATTCCACCCTTCAAATAGGTTGAGAAAAGAACCTATCTAATCCAACGGGTAGAGATACAGTAGTATAGTCACCTTCTGAAGCATCATGCTGTCTTGTAGCACACACATAATCACCAACACATGCTCTAAAAATCTTGCATTATTTGCCCCTACAATCCTTGTGCCATGACCAGGATAGTAAAACCTATAAGCCTTCTGGATAGCCTACAAAATATTAACGAGTGATTCTTCGCCCTAATTTGGTTTCCATTGGATTATAGATTTTTACTTCAGCCGGACAACCCCAAACCCGAAAATGGTTCAAACTAGGCCTTCTACCCATCCACAATTCAAAAGGTGTTTTGGAAAAAGATTTGCTGGGTATTGTATTTAGGATATACATGGCAGTCAAAAGTGCTTCACCCCAAAGAGACTTAGTTAATTTGGACTCACTCAACATGAATCTATCTATTTCTTTTAGTGTGCGATTACGACGCTCAGCCACACCATTTTGCTCAGCGGTCCCAGGCATTGTGTATTGTGTATTAATGGCACAACTTTGGAAAAATTCAGCAAAAGGCCCCATATATTGACCAACATCACCATGCTATAATATTTACCTCCACGGTCAAACCTAACAATTTTAATTACTTTGCCGGTTTGTTTTTCAACATTGGTCTTATAGATTTTGAATTTCTCAAGGGCTTGAGACTTGTTATGAATTCAATAAACAAAACTATAGCATGAGGGGTCATCTATAAATGTGACAAAATATTTGCTTCCGCACAAGGCAGGAGATAAGGGTCCACAAATGCCAGTGTGTATAATTTTCAAGAGATCTTTACTATGAGTGGCTCCATGTTTCTTTGTTTTGGTTATTTTTCCTCTTATACAATCCATACATGTATCATAGTCATTAAAATCAATGTTAGGGAGAATTTCATTTTTAATCAATCTTTCAATTCGTTCCCTAGAAATATGTGTGAGTCTTCTATGCCATAACATAGAAGATTTCTTCTTTATCAATGCTCTTTTGGTGCCACTTCCTTCAATATTCATGGAAAATTGTTTTGAGGACAGATTTAATTTATACAAACCATCACATAGAAAACCATTACCAATGAAAACAGAATTTTGGAACAATTCAAATTTTCGATTACCAAAACTAAAACAATATCTTGACCCATCAAGTCTTGACACAGATACCAAATTTCATCTCATGGACGGTACAAAAATAGTGTTTTCTAAAATGAGACAAAAACTAGACTTAAAAAACAACTTAACCGTTCCAACAAATTCAACAGAGACCATGACACCATTTCCTACATAGATGCTATCTTTCCCTTTCCTTGGCCTGTGTTTGTTTATGAACTCCTACAAAGAATTGGAAACATGATTAGATGTTCCACTATCAAGCCACTAAGAATTTGGTGGCACATCTATTAAAGAGGATTCAAAACAAAAAAAGGCCAGTGAATTACCTCCTTTTTTATTCTTCCTTTCTATCTGTGCCTTGTATTTATAAACAATTCACTTTCTTGTGACCACTTATGTTGCAAAACCAGCAGCTTGAGTGTTTCTTAATGGCAGGCTTAGGGGCATTCAAATTGTTAGACTGACTCTATTTAACTTAATTATTTTGAGGTTGGTGAAATTTGTTGTTTTGCCGATGTGAGTTTTCTTTATTGCTTGGACCCTTAAAAAAATGTGGTTGATGCTCCATATTCACACTCTCCCCTCTTTCTTTTGTATGCCTTTTTTCTTCTTAGACATAAACAACAATAACTTCATTCACATTCCAAGTCTCCTTTTGGGCATTATAGGTGGTTTTTAGGTTATCAAAATGTGAAGGAGGAGAGTTAAGGGCTTGGTGAACAAGGAAGGTTTCAGCAATGGGTACTTTGAGGTTAGACAGCTTATTAGCTATCTCTTACATTTTCATGATGTAGGCTCTAACACCACTCACTCCATCATATTTTATTGTGGACAAAGTCAATATAAGCTCACCAGTTTCGGCCTTTTCAGACTCCAGGTATTTCTATCCTATGGCATCAAGGAATGATTTAGCATTAGTCTCATTTGGCTGAGCACCCTGAAAACTCTTTGATATAGACTTCTTCATCATCATTATACTTAGTCTGTTAGCCTTTTTTCATCTTTGATAATAGGTCTTTTGCTCAATAGTACTATTCTCAGTAGGCTTTGGGGGCTCATCCATATATAGATCAATATCTAAGTCAGCCAAACCCAGGGCCAACTCTGTTGCCCAAGATAACAACCCAAGAAGGAGGGTGAATTGGATTTTCTAAAATTTTAGGACTTTAAACTTTATTTATAAATCAATAATTTGACCTAAGTGAAGTGTATAAGTGCAGTGGAAGCAAACTTAGTTAAGCTTTAGTTAAGCATGCTTAAATTATTTTTAAAGATCAAGCTAGAGCAATTATGCAATATAACAAAAGGAATAAGGCAAGATGCACAAAATGAGCACAATACAAACACAAGCAAGTATAGTGGTTCGGTGCACCCTAAGGCACCTACGTCCACTCCCATGCGTCTCCTTGAGAATTCACTATAACTCTATAATTGGTTTTATGGGATTACCAATTAAACCTAACCGTTAGTTTTATGGGCTCACCAACAACCTACACCGTTGGTTTTACGGGATCACCAACAAGCCTTATAAGAAATAAGAGATCAAAGATTTAAAGCTCCTAAATGAGCAAATAAAACAAGTGTGCACTCAAAGAAGAGATAAGAAAATAATTATCGCTTTATAGATGCTCTTCTCTTCTTTGCGAAAGTTACTTCACTCCTCAAAGGGTTGGTAGAGCTCTTGAAGTCACTTGAAATCTGCTCAACCACCTTCTTTTAGATTTTGGAGTGAAGCAATGAATAAAGCTCTCTTGAGTTTTCTTTTCTTCTTGAATAAACACTTGAATTTCACTAAAGATGTTTTTTCTGATGATTAGTGACTCTTAAATACTTCTCCAATCCCCAAAAATCAGTTTTTGGCCATCGGATTGAAGAAACTAGCTGTTTATAGCCGTTGGAGCCTTAAAATGTATGTCTGTAGAACTAGCCGTTATGCTTCAGTCATGCTCGGGTCGATTCGGATTCTTCTGAGGTCGACTCGAGCTACAGTGCCAGTGTCTGGGGTCGACTCGAGCTTCCTTGGGGTCAATGCTGATAGAAAATTCCAAAGAGTAGTGTTTTGTTGTTGCAAGCTAAGGTCGACTCGAATCTTTCTGAGGTTGACTCGAGCTTGGCTGGGGTCGACTCTGACAGGGAATCCAGAGAGCAATTTTTCTGATGTTTCAAGCTGGAGTCGACTCGAGCTTTGTTGGGGTCGACTTGGGTATGGATGGGGTCGACTCTGACAGAAAATTCAGAGAGCAATTTTTGATGATAACTTGTTGGGGTCGACTCGAGCTATAGTGCCATTTTCTGGGGTCGACCCGAACCTTGTGCCACGCATGCCACGATGTGCCAAATGTGCCAGAGTCGGCTCCAATCTTTCTAGGGTCGACTCTAGGTCTGTGCCAAGTGTGCCAAAGCATGCCAAGGTGTGCCAAAGCATGCCAAGGTGTGCCAAAGTGTGCCATATGTACCAGAGTCGACTCCAAACTTTCTGGGATCGACTCTAACCCTGATTTTCTACATCTTAAAATTAGTTTAGTACATAAAATCAATAAAAAAAATTTGCAAGTAATTTAGGATGCTTGGCACCTAAAAGTTTCATCTCTTTGACTACCAAAAAGATAGAATTGCCCCTTAACAAGAAAACTTCACTCTTAACTTTGTCAAACTGAAATTTAGATTTTTCCTCAAGTTCTTCTATTAAATTTGTCCTTAGATCAGCTTGAGAGTTGTTTTAATCGTATATGAAGAGTGTATCATGAATGTATCGCAAATGTAGAGCGTATCAAAAATGTATCGAGAATGTATCGCTTCTTTCTTCCTTAAGTGTTTATGTACTCGATCAATTGAGTTATTGGCATTAGTGCATCCATATAACTCAATGACTTTGTAAACATCAAAATAACACTAGGATCCTCAAACTCAATATCTCTCTTCCATCTTTTAAAATTATTTTCAGTCAAAGTCTCAATAGAGCAAATCTGATTATTCACAGCAATACTACTAGTAGCTGAAATAAAAATAAAATTCAACATAGAATTTAATTAGCTATGTTTGAGCATTAATAATAATTCCAAGAACATTCTGAAAAATAAACTTTAGCAATATTCTCAGTGGCTTAAAATGCATCACAATATAAACACCTTTATGCTGAATATATAGGACACATCTCAATACCTCTTATAAGTCAATTAGTAAGAATGACTCCTTAGAAAAAATTATTTCCTTTGGGTACATAGATTTATTTAGAGTCAATAAACTCCCTTACCAATAACTTACACTACCTTTAAAATTAATGCACACAATTAACCTCCTTTGGATAGGTAATGGCATGCTATAAAATTAAAGGAGCTTCCCAGAATCCTTATTGAAAGAATTCCAAAAATTGGAATGAATGAACCACTTTGATGGTGCCATCCATGCCAATTCCAAACTCGAATATGCATAATAATTGAAAGAATATATAAAACCTTTTAAAAATTATAAGAACCATACCAATACGTAAGACAAAGAGAGTGAAACCAAAAAAAAAAATCTCTTAGAGGTAACGTTCTCAGACCGAAGAAAATTTTCAGATCTGATTTTGGATGTTTGGAGTGTTAATTTGTGGAGAATATTGTAGATCTGTGGCTGATTTAAAATTTCTGCAATACCAACATTATAGATCTATCGATATTTGATTTTTCCACATATATATCTCTTAGATCTGGTGGTATTTGAAATTTCTGCAACCTATATCTTAGATCTGAGGAAGTTTCAAAACTTTTTGCAGTATTGGGATTATTTGGGTTGAGATCGGTGATGCAAATCTTATATCTATTGATGTTTAAACTTTTGAATAAACTCAGATCTATGGCTGTTTTCATAATTTCTGCGACAAGTTTTAGATTCAGTTTGGTGCTTGATTTAGAGGTTTGTAAGATCTAAAAATTTCAAAATGCAATTACTCTTATTATACAAATCAGATTTTGAAGATTCTTGATCCTATGAACTCGTATTGACTAGAAGAAAAAAACCCCTCAAGTTATTGTAACTCGAATTTGGTCTTAGTTGATCGATTTATAAGAACAAAATACACCTTTGTTAATTACGAATTTTTTTAAAGGGCTTTAATTCTAGTATTAATCTGGCTCTGATACCACATGTTAGAATTTCTGGATCATTATACTAGAAATTAACACACCATAATAAAATAAATTTAATCACATACTATTTAGTCCAGCTATTCTGATACAGTTTTTTTTCAAGAGCAGTCTTCACGTATTGGAGAAACTCTAGGGCCAGCTCTTCCTCTTCCTCTCCTTTAGTTTATGTTGTCATTCAATGGGGCAGACAACCCTCTAACTCATATATATAGTGTTGTGTTAGAGTAGGATTTTGGATGGAAGAGGGGACCGAGCCAAATAAATAAAACAGTTATTGGGCCCTCCCATTAAGGTACCCAAATAACCAAGAACTAGGCCCTACACCTCCATACCACATTCCCATATATATATGTATATATATACTGAAAAAATACTGAGATGGACTATAGCCCAAAACTTTATGGATCACAACTTTATTTGGGCTTTACTAGTCAATTTATCTGAATCACTTTCAACCCATTTTTTGCAAATAGTATAAAACACGCAATCAATGACAGCCCATATTTTAAATAAAATCTTACACTATTATCATAATGTCAGTGTAACATACATGGCAGCTAATCCAGCTTTTCATACTTGCACCAAATACATCGAGATTGGCTATCACTTTGTGAGGAAAAAAAAGTTGTGAGAAGGCAACTGTTGGTTTGATATGTTTCATCTTTAGATCAGCTTGCAGATATATTCACTAAGGCATTGTCTTTCCGTATTCTCGAGTTCTATGTTCCAATCGCTCAGTTGGTCTACCATTCTATTATTTAGGGGGGCTATTGACATATAATTCTGACTCATTCTATTGCAGTCGTTATAGAGCATGGATTACCCATTCTATTGCAATCTCTGAGTTGGTCCTAGGGGAATTAGTTGTGAATAATGATTATTGTGTATATCTCAGCTTACCTATATTACTCTTGTTTTTTGTACATGCTAACTGTTTCATGGAGTATGGGCTCTTGTGGCATGCCGATTTTGGTATAAGGTGCTGAGTTACGCCCTATGCGATGTGATATTCGCAGCAAAATTTGCACGGAACGTCGTTCATCGCATGAACGCACCTCGGATCGTAGAATTCAAATTTTTTTGGATCCAAATCTAGAAGATCTTTGAACTCATTAGGAAGAGGAGATTAGGATCTGAGTAGGGTTGATTAAGATTTATAAAACTAAAACAAAATCAGAAGTTATAGATTTGAAGATCTCATCTTCAAAAATTCTGCAGGTGTAGAACACCGCAGCCTGATGATCTTTCTAGATTCCTGGTTAAGCCGCACACGTGTCTTGCCTCTACAGGTATCCACATGAGGATCTGAGATAAGGTCTTACCGGAGTGCTAGCTCCTTGCAAAGACCTCCTATGACTATCAAATGGATTGGAAGATAAAAATCTGCAGCATACCTCTTTAAAGAAGAATCCTTTCTTCTTCAACCTTGCTCGTTATGGAGGAAGATGAGGGATGTAGCTTTAACCGTGGATCTTCCTTTCCTTGCACCCATGGAAGAAGAGGATGAAGAACACCCTTGCTGCCATGGAGAAGGAGAAGAGGAAGAAGGGGCTGACGTGAGGAAGAACACCTTCTTCCTTAGCGTGATTTGATTTCTTCCTTTGCTTCTTCTTCTTCTTTTCTTTCCAACACTTGGAGGAAGAAGAACCCTTTCACCTTGCTGCCATGAGGAGAGAAGAGGGCCTCCTCTTGCTGCCATGGGAAAGGAAGAAGGAAAGAGGGTAGGAGGCGTGGAGAGGAAGAGGAGAACCAATCCCTATAACGCCTCCAGGGTCCTTTAAATAGATTTGGGTCTAGCGTTTTTTCCAAAGTCTATCATGAGTAGGAGACAAACTTCTCAAAATAACCCACCCTTGGATTATTGCCAAGTATCCAATCCATGTGCCTATGGTGCTATCAAATCAATGCATGACATGTGTCCACTTAATCAATTGATGAGAGCCTAATCCAATTAGGTTTAATCCCTATGGCACCATGATCAAGTCCTAATCCAATTAGGTCTTGATCAATTCCAATTACAAGCCCAATTCCTAATCTTATTAGGACTTTAGGCTAGCTAGGAGAGAGATGGTGTGGCGCCATGCATGATAGAGTGCCATGGGGACTTTAGAGTCCGCATGGTGTGAACACGACTTAAGTCATTTGATCCTACGACGATATGTGGACTTTAAAATCCGTGCAAACCCTAGTTTAATCCAATTGACCCAATCATGAAACCAAATCAATTTGGGTCAAACCCAATTTAATTTGGCTCATCTAAACAGCCCAACTGCAATCCAATTGCAATCAATTCCACTTAATTTTTCTTCCATTAACTCACTAACACTTAATGGATTAATTCAATCACCAATCATATTGATGATTGTCTTCTATTATGATTCCAAATCACAATTATAATAGTCTGACTAATTAAATCCTCTATGTGCGTGATCCCGTAGATTCTATTCTGACTGGTAGTGAGACATATTGAGATCTCCATCTCAATATCACTAAAACTCCTTTCAGTGGATTGAAACAATTTCAGTTCTACTCTTAGGGTTCACTGATCACTAAGTGAATGCCTTTCAGTCTCACAATCCACTAGTAACACCTAGCAGTATGTGGTGGCAACCTAGCAGAATGGAATATATGAATCTTTCGGTGCAGTTAGCGTATGATACAGTTTCTCTATCATAGATTCTGACGTGACGGAGGTTATGGATATCTTGTCAAACCCCATTGTCCATCATATGTCAAATTTATTCGACTTCCAGTTCGAGATATGGAAAACTCTTTTTCCAAAATACCTGGCCAGGAATTTATCAAACTTAGTCTCATAAATCACATAGGATCACTCCTAATCTATCAAGATCGATAGATCCCATCTAGACATATGGACTTTAAAATCCGTGCAAACCCTAGTTTAATCCAATTGACCCAATCATGAAACCAAATCAATTTGGGTCAAATCCAATTTAATTTGGCTCATTTAAACAGCCCAACTGCAATCCAATTGCAATCAATTCCACTTAATTTTTCTTCCATTAACTCACTAACACTTAGTGGATTAATTCAATCACCAATCATATTGATGATTATCTTCTATTGTGATTCCAAATCACAATTATGATAGTCTGACTAATTAAATCCTCTATGTGCATGACCCCGTAGGTTCTATTCTGACTGGTAGTGAGATATATTGAGATCTCCATCTCAATATCACTGAAACTTCTTTCAGTAGATTGAAACAATTTCAGTTCTACTCTTAGGGTTCACTGGTTACTAAGTGAATGCCTTCCAGTCTCATTATTCACTAGTAACACCTAGCAGTATGTGGTGGCAACCCAGCAGAATGGAATATCTAAATCTTTCGGTGCAGTTAGCGTATGATATAGTCCCTCTATCATAGATTCTGACGAGATGGAGGTTATGGATATCTTGTCAAAACCCATTGTCCGTCATATGTCAAATTTATTCGACTTCGAGTTCGAGATATGTAAAATTCTTTTTCCAAAATACCTGGCCAGAAATTTATCAAACTCAGTCTCATAAATCATATAGGATCACTTCTAATCTATCAAGGTCGATAGATCCCATCTAGATGCAACCCTATTCCAAAATAAACCTACTGCAGCCAATCCGCACTATAAGGATCCGAATGGCTAGGGCCCAAGTTCTCATGCTCGTCAAACTATAGCAACTTCACAGTGAATAGCTGAGGCATCGTAGGTCAAAGGACCAGTCATACAACTACAGCATAAGTAGTCACTGATGAGTGGATAGACATCCTGTGACTACTTTCTTTGGTCACGCTCAGTTGTTAGAAGTATGCCCTAGAAGCCAACGTGGCAGACGCATATTTATAATCTAGGGCATAAATTTGTAATTTGACACTTATTAATAAATAAGATTGGGCAATTTATTTTTCATTCATGTTTGTATGTGTCCACGAATCATCCAAAAAATTAATAGATGATGGCACATATTCTCAAAGGAGTTGAGAATTTGAGGCATGTGTCATTAGGGATTAATTTTTAAATGCTCTTGATCAATGGATCCATCATGTGATAGAGACGCAACCAATGATAGAGACGCAACCAGCCCATCTAAAGATCCTTTGCATGGAATTGAAGGTCCTATGACTAGGGCCAAGACTAAGAGGATGAAACAAGTTTTGGATAGCCTGATCATAAAAATCAAAGGAAAAGAAGACCAACGTGAGATAGAGGCTGCACCTAATTGGGTCACTTTCATACAATTGGGTGAAGATGCTTTGAGTCCAACCTGAAGACAACACTTTGGAAAGTCCAAATCACATGACAAGAAGCATTCATGGGAAGGCCAACTTTCCTATTATATTTGGATTTTCGTGCATACTTTTGGGGTGATATTTCAGATGATGTTTTGTATTCCCCAAGTCACATTCAGACTTTCTTGTAGTTCCCAAAGTCACTATAATTACTTTGGGATCTTTTTCCTAAGTTCTGGTTACTTTTCTAGGAGTAGGTGTAACATGCATCTTTTCCAAGCCTTGGTAAATGCAGTCTTGGAAAATGCATGACAAGTAGTGCTATGTAATTTTCTAGGAGTTGCTTCTCTTTGAAGCCACTTCAGCCTTAAAATAGCACCTGATTGTACTTGAGAGGGGGGGAACGGATGAATGAAATTTGAGGGTTTCTCTTATGTGAGAGCTTCACCTTTGTTCTTGGATTAGAACTTGATAGTGTTGGTTCTACCGGCAGGTCGCGGTTAGGGTCACGCTTCTTTTGATAACTTTGGTTCTACCGGCAGGTCGCGGTTAGGGTCAAGTTCCTCATTCTCTACCTGTTTCCAGGACGGTCCGAAGTGTGCTCTTATCATTTGGTATCAGAGCCCGGTTCCTGAAATCAGGTGTTATCTATCCTTTGTGTGTTTATCTTGTTTAATTCAAAAAAAAAAAGGTGTTCCGCTGTTGTTTATCTCTATATCCTTGGTGACATCTTCCTTTAATCGGTTTGTGTCATCGTCCTTGTTTCTTTCTGTTCTGCTATTTCAAAAAAAAAAAAAAAAGAGAAGGAAGAAAGAAGAAGAAGGAAAAAAAGAAAAAAAAAAAAGAAAAAAATTCGGGGCAGATTTTGCTTCTAATTTCCTTGTGGGTTCTTTAACGCTTCCATTGAATTGTTCTCAATTCAAACCTTCCTTGAACCCTTTGTTGGTTCCAATTAAATTGTTCCTTGCGAGTTCTTGTTCCCTAAGGTTATCATCGACTCCTTACTGTTTCCTGTTGTGTAGAAACATCCAAAAGGTTCTTATTTAAGAGCTCATAAGGTGAAGCTAAGTGGTAAAAGGCAAGAGGGTGAGATCATCATCAAGAAAAAGCCATAAAAGAGTGTCCACCAGAGAGAGGAGTGTGTGAGGACCTATTCTGTTTATACTAATCTTTTGATTGCAGCATACAAAGATGAGTAGTGAAAGTAGTAAACAACCAGATGTTGATATGAAGTTATGGATGAAAGCCATTGCTGATCAACTTACTAAGCTTGGTGCACGAATGAATGATTTGGAATCACCAAGCAGACTCAAACCTTTGAGGGGGCGGATGTTTGAAGAAGAAGAAGAAGAGGAGTATTCGGATGGAAGAAGTAATGGAAGGAGGCAAAGAGATGAATCAAGAAAAGACAGTCATTTGGGAAGTATTAAGATGACAATCCCTGCATTCCAAGGTAAAAATGATCCTGAATTATATTTAGAATGGGAGAGAAAGATTGAACATGTGTTTGAATGTCATAATTATTCCGAGGAGAAGAGGGTTAAACTAGCCATTGTTGAGTTCCATGATTATGCTAGTATTTGGTGGGATCAAATGGTGACTAGTAGACGTAGAAATGGGGAGAGGCCTATTGGTACATGGGATGAGATGAAGGCTGTCATGAGAAAAAGGTTTGTACCCAGCCACTACTATAGAGATTTGCACAGAAAATTGCAAAGTCTAACTCAAGGCTCCATGAGTGTGGAAGATTACTATAAGGAGATGGAAATAGCCATGATTAGAGCCAATGTTGAAGAAGACCGAGAGGCAACTATGGCTAGATTCATTGGAGGTTTAAAGAAGGAGATAGCTGATGTGGTAGAATTGCAACATTATATAGAGATGGAGGATTTGCTGCACAAAGCTATTCTAGTGGAAAGGCAATTGAAAGCTAAGAGTACTTCCAAATTTACTACTAGTTCCTCATGGAAATCGAATTGGCAAAATAACAAATCTGTGTCAAAGCCAAAAGAAGATGCAAAGGCCAAAAATTCAATTGCTGCACCTAAAGGTAAAATGAAAACTAATTCATCCTCTAGATCTCGTGATATCAAATGTTTCAGGTGTCAAGGAGTTGGACATATTGCTTCTCAATGTCCAAACAAAAGAGCCATGATACTGCTGGATAATGGAGACATAGAAAGTGTGAGCTCAAGTGATGATGACATGCCACCATTGGAGGATTGTAGTGATGTTGAAGTTGCTGAACCTGTTGTTGGAGATGTGCTTGTTACTAGGCGTGCTCTCAACATGCAACCTAAGGCGGGTGGTAATGAGGAGCAACGTGAGCATATATTTCATACAAGATGCCATATAAACGACAAGGTATGCAGCTTAATCATTGATAGTGGGAGTTGCACTAATGTTGCTAGCACCTTGTTGGTTGAAAAATTGAGTTTGCCCACATTAAAGCACCCTAATCCATATAGACTTCAGTGGCTGAATGATTGTGGAGACATAAGGGTGACTAAGCAAGTGATGATTTCATTTTCCATCGGTAAATACAAGGATGAAGTTCTTTGTGATGTGGCACCTATGCATGCTGGACATCTACTTCTTGGGCGTCTGTGGCAATTTGATAGAAGGGTTATTCACGATGGGTACAAAAATAGATACACTCTTGTTATGAACAATCACACTATTGTTTTAACACCTCTCCAACCAACCGAGGCCTATGCTGATCAAATCAGAATTACAAGAGAGTGTAAGTTGAGAGAGGAACAATTGAGCATTCAAGAAAAAGAGAGGAAAGATAAGAAAAATGAGAGTCAGCAGACGAAAGAAAAGAATAAATCAGAATCCAAAGAAGAGAAAAAAAAGAGAGTGAGTGCATTTGCAAGCAAAAGAGAGGTTGAGAGTGCCTTGTTAGCAAAAGAGCAGCTACTTGTGCTCATACAAAAGGATGTTTATTTCACTAACGAACTCAATTCTTCTTTGCCTAGTATGGTTGCTTCTTTGTTACAGGAATTTGGTGATATTTTTCCAGAAGAAATTCCCCATGGATTACCTCCTACAAGAGGTATTGAGCATCAGATTGACTTAATTCCAGGTTCTTCAATCCCAAATAGACCAGCCTACAGAACAAGTCCAGAGGAAGCAAAAGAAATTCAAAGGCAAGTAGATGAGTTGCTGCAAAAAGGATTTGTGAGGGAGCGTCTTAGCCCGTGTTCTGCTCCTGTGATCTTGGTTCCGAAGAAAGATGGGACGTGGCGCATGTGTACGGACTGCCGAGCCATAAATAAAATCACTGTAAAGTATCGATATCCTATCCCTAGATTGGATTATATACTTGATGAATTGTATGGTTCGTGTGTGTTTTCTAAAATAGATTTGAAGAGTGGATACTATCAAATTCGCATGAAAGAAGGTGATGAATGGAAAACAGCTTTTAAAACAAAATATGGTTTATATGAGTGGATGGTGATGCCATTTGGCTTATCTAATGCACCCAGCACCTTCATGAGGTTAATGAACCATGTTTTGCGTTCTTTCATTGGGAAATTTGTTGTAGTGTATTTTGATGATATTTTGATTTATAGCAAAACCTTAGATGAACATGTTAATCATTTGCATGTTGTTCTTAATGTTTTGAGAGAAAACAAATTATATGCTAATCTTAAAAAGTGTTCATTTTGCTATGAATCTGTTGTGTTTTTGGGTTTTGTTGTAAGCTCGAAAGGAATAAGTGTGGATGAGGAGAAGGTAAGGGCAATTAGAGAATGGCCTACACCTAAGAATGCAAATGAGGTAAGAAGTTTTCATGGTTTAGCAAGTTTTTATAGAAGGTTTGTAAAGAACTTTAGTTCTATTGCTGCACCTTTGAATGAACTTGTTAAAAAGAATGTTGTGTTTAAGTGGAATGAAGTGCATGAGGAAGCTTTTAATTCATTAAAAGAAAAATTGACCAATGCACCTTTGCTTTGTTTGCCTAATTTTGATAAAGCTTTTGAAATTGAATGTGATGCATCTGGTGTTGGCATAGGGGCCGTACTAATGCAGGACTCTAAACCAATTGCTTACTTTAGTGAAAAGCTTAATGGGGCATCATTGAATTATTCCACGTATGACAAAGAGTTGTACGCTTTGGTGAGAGCTTTGCAAACTTGGCAACACTACTTGTGGTCAAGGGAATTCATAATTCATTCTGACCATCAAAGCTTGAAGTTTCTAAGATCTCAAGGTAAGCTTCAAAAAAGACATGCCAAGTGGTTGGAATTCATTGAGATGTTTCCTTATGTAATCAAGTACAAGAATGGTAAGGAAAACAAAGTGGCTGACGCATTGTCCAGAAGGTATGCATTGCTTACTTCTTTGCAAACTAAATTACTTGGTTTTGAGTTTATAAAGGACTTATATGCTAATGATTCTGACTTTGGCCAAGTATGGGATTCTTGTTCTAAATATGCTTTTGGGGACTATTATAGGCATGATGGTTTCTTGTTTAAGAAAAATAAGTTGTGTGTGCCTATTTGTTCCTTGCGTGAAATGCTAGTTAGAGAAAGTCATGGTGGTGGATTGATGGGACATTTTGGGATAAAAAGGACCTTAGAAATATTGCATGAGCATTTTTATTGGTCTAACATGAAGCATGATGTGCAATCGGTCTGTGATAAGTGCATAGCATGTAAACAATCTAAATCTAAAGTCATGCCCCATGGCTTCTATACACCTTTGCCTGTGTCTAATCAACCCTGGACTGATATTTCAATGGATTTCGTGTTAGGATTACCTCGATCTCAAGGTGGCAAAGATAGTATATTTGTCGTTGTTGATAGGTTTAGTAAAATGGCACATTTCATTGCATGCTCTAAAACCAATGATGCAACACATATTGCTGATCTATTCTTTAAAGAGATAATGCGCTTGCATGGATTGCCTAGAACAATAGTAAGTGATAGGGATGTAAAGTTCCTAAGTCATTTTTGGAAAACTTTGTGGAATAAACTAGGAACAAAACTCTTATTTTCTACTATTGCACATCCTCAAACGGATGGACAAACTGAAGTAGTAAATAGAACACTTACTACCTTGTTGCGTGCTATCATTCAAAAGAATTTGAAAAATTGGGAGAAATGCTTGCCACATGTTGAGTTTGCTTATAATAGAACTGTTCATTCTACTACTTCTTATTCTCCTTTTGAAGTTGTGTATGGCTTTAATCCTTTGACTCCTTTAGACATCTTACCTTTGCCTACTAATGAGTGTACCAATTTGGATGGTAAGAAAAAGGCGGATACTATTAGGGAACTGCATGCAAAAGTTCGAGCCAACATTGAGAGGAAGAATGAGCAATATGCAAAGCAAGCAAATAAGGGGCGTATTAAAGTTATTTTTGAACCAGAAGATTGGGTTTGGGTTCATATGAGGAAGGAGAGGTTTCCCACTCAAAGAAAATCTAAGCTGCAAACAAGAGGAGATGGTCCCTTCCAAGTTCTAGAGAAGATCAATGACAATGCCTACAAGTTGGACTTGCCAAGTGAATATGGTAATGTAAGTGCTACCTTTAATGTGGCTGATCTATCTTTGTTTGATGTAGGTGATGAATCTGATTCGAGGACGAATCCTTTTGAAGAGGGAGGGAATGATAGAGACGCAACCAATGATAGAGACGCAACCAGCCCATCTAAAGATCCTTTGCATGGAATTGAAGGTCCTATGACTAGGGCCAAGACTAAGAGGATGAAACAAGCTTTGGATAGCCTGATCATAAAAATCAAAGGAAAAGAAGACCAACGTGAGATAGAGGCTGCACCTAATTGGGTCACTTTCATACAATTGGGTGAAGATGCTTTGAGTCCAACCTGAAGACAACACTTTAGAAAGTCCAAATCACATGACAAGAAGCATTCATGGGAAGGCCAACTTTCCTATTATATTTGGATTTTCGTGCATACTTTTGGGGTGATATTTCAGATGATGTTTTGTATTCCCCAAGTCACATTCAGACTTTCTTGTAGTTCCCAAAGTCACTATAATTACTTTGGGATCTTTTTCCTAAGTTCTGGTTACTTTTCTAGGAGTAGGTGTAACATGCATCTTTTTCAAGCCTTGGTAAATGCAGTCTTGGAAAATGCATGACAAGTAGTGCTATGTAATTTTCTAGGAGTTGCTTCTCTTTGAAGCCACTTCAGCCTTAAAATAGCACCTGATTGTACTTGAGAGAGGGGGAACGGATGAATGAAATTTGAGGGTTTCTCTTATGTGAGAGCTTCACCTTTGTTCTTGGATTAGAACTTGATAGTGTTGGTTCTACCGGCAGGTCGCGGTTAGGGTCACGCTTCTTTTGATAACTTTGGTTCTACCGGCAGGTCGCGGTTAGGGTCAAGTTCCTCATTCTCTACCTGTTTCCAGGACGGTCCGAAATGTGCTCTTATCATCACGAGGGACGGTGATCGATCCGTTGAAATTAGTGTACAGATCACTTAGTCAGATGAACGAGTCTCGAGTCTACGGTGTAGAGACACTGGAGTGATTATGCAAGTACTTGTTAGAGAACAAGGTACTGAGCGTGACCAAAGATAGTAGTCACATGGATGTCTATCCACTCGTCAGTGACTACTTATGCTGCAGTTGTATGACTGGTCCTTTGACCTGCGATGCCTCAGCTATTCACTATAAGGTTGCTGTAGTTTGACGAGCATGTGAACTTGGGCCCTAGCCATTCGGATCCTTGTAGTGCAGATTAGCTACAGTAGGTTCATTTTGGAATAGGATTGCATCTAAATGGAATCTATCGACCTTGATAGATTAGGAGTGATCCTATATGATTTATGAGACTGAGTTTGATAAATTTCTGGCTAGGTATTTTGGAAAAAGAGTTTTCCATATCTCGAACTAGAAGTCGTATAAATTTAACATATGACGGACGATGGGGTTTGACGAGATATCCATAACCTCCGTCACATCGAGATTCATGATAAAGGGACTGTATCATATGCTAACTGCACCTAGAGGTTCAAATATTTCATTTTGCTCGGTTGCCACCATGTACTGCTAGGTGTCACTAGTGGATTGTGAGATTCGAAGGCATTCACTTGGTGATCAGTGAACTCTGAGAGTAGAACTGAAATCGTTTCAGTCCACTGAAAGAAGTTTCAGTGATATTGAGATGGAGATCTCAATATGTCTCACTACCAGTCAGAATAGAACCTACGGGGTCACACACATAGAGGATTTAATTAGTCAGACTATCATAATTGTGATTTAGAATCTTTTCTCTTCCCTTCTTCCTTTCCCACGGCAGCAAGAGGAGGTTCTCTTCTCTCCTCACGGCAGCAAGGTGAAAGGGTTCTTCTTTCTCCAAGCGTTGGAAAGAAAAGAAGAAGAAGAATCAAAGGAAGAGATCAAAACACGCTAAGGAAGAAGGTGTTCTTCCTCACGTCAGCCCCTTCTTCCTCTTCTCCTTCTCCACGACAGCAAGGGGTGTTCTTCATCCTCTTCTTCCACGGTTGCAAGGCGAGGAAGATCCACGAGCAAAGCTACCTCCATCTCTCCCTTAATTGCGAGCAAGATTGAAGAAGAAAGCATTCTTCTTCAAAAAGGTATGCTGCAGATTTTTATCTTCTCATATTATGATAGTCATGAGAGGTCTTTGTAAGGAGCTAGCACTCCGGTAAGACCTTATCTCAGATGATTAAATCCTCGTGTGGATACCTGTAGAGGCCAGACATGTGTGCGGCTTAACCAGGAACCTAGAAAGATCATCAGGCTGCGGTGTTCTACACCTGCAGAATTTTTGAAGATGAGATCTTCAAATTAATAACTTCTTATTTTGTTTCAGTTTTATGAATCTTAATCAAGCCTCCTCAGATCCTAATCTCCCTCCCTCTTGAGTTCAAGGATCTTCTGGATTTAGATTTAGAAAATTTTTGAACTCTCCGATTCGAGACGCGTTCATACGATGAACGAAGTTCCGTTCGAATTCTGCTGCAAATGTCGCATCGAACGGGGTGTATCTCAGCAGTGGTATCAGAGCCAAAGTTCTAGGGAGCATGATTAGGACTTAAAGATTGATTACCACATTTTTAATCTGATTTTTAAAGAAATTATGCTTGCTGGATTTTCTGCATGCGGAAAATTTCAGTAACCTAAAATTTCAGCATGCAGATTTTTATTTGCTATGATCTTGAAAATTGTTTTAGAATAGCAATTAGATTACAATGTTTTAAATCAAGTAATGCATGATCTGAAATCCAGAGAATAGCATAATAGATTTAAAGTTTCAGATCTGAAAATATACAGAAGATACATGTGGTAATCATAATGTTCATACTTGTTTAAGGTTATGTTTAAAATAATGTATGCATGAGATGTATGTATTAGTTAAAAAAAATTTATTTGCATGAGATGTAAATAAAATTCTTAAACAATAGGACATTTACATAAGATGTAAACTGAAACAATTATGTCATTTACATAAGATGTAATCACATAATATATGAAAGGGTTTCATATAGGATGTAAACTTGAACCAATATGACAATTACATAAGATGTAAATCGAATGACATATGGTATGGGGTAGATTGTTACATTAGATGTAAATCCCAAGAGACCTAAAACCTTCCTAAATCAATCGAAAGTGAACGATACATTGAGCTAGCCATATTTGATTAATTGATCTAATTGGTGTCTAGGAAAGCTCAAAGGTGGTTACTTAATTAGGACCTTACTCTCTGAGTAAGGGGAGCCTCCCACCTGCTTACCTGGCCAATTGATCGATTATCTCCTATGGAAAGCTTAAAGTTGGAATCACTAAGATCTGATTACCCAATATTAAGTCGATTGGTCTTCCACCGTAGTAGAGTTGCTAAGATCTTTTCGGCGTTGATTAGTCTCGGCTGGATATAGTGGGCTAGTTGCATCGGAGGATTGGACCTCTCTATTAACATGAGATGTTGTGGGATAAAGGTGGGGTTGGGCTCCAATAACTATTAGGTGAGGACCCAATCATAGCTTTATTTTCGCGGGATATACGGTGAGTCTGACTTAACCAAGAAACGAGTCCAATAACTATTAGGTGGGGTCCCTACGACTTGGAGACCAGGTTAGCTCAATATGCCTACGAAGCATTATACAAAAGTTGTACACTCATCGTCTATGTGTCTCCAATAACTATTAGGTGAGGTGACATGTAGATTGGTGGGACCGCAGTACCCCACTCGAAACCCTAAGTTGCAGATTTCCGTATCTTTACCAGGGGAGTGTGAGAGATCCAAGAAATAGTGGGAGGATTTGATCCAATTTTGTTATAAAAGTTTCTAAAACAAATTAATGTCAGATACAAATTTCTAATTAGAATCTTTACTCTTTGCAGATATCAATTGCTTTCAACCCGATAGTTTGAATTCTAGATAACAATAGGTTGACCGGACCAAACTATAAAGATTGGCTCCGCAACTTGAAGATTGTCTTGAGTTGCGAAAAGATAGCTTATGTTCTTGACCATGAACTCTCGGTGTTACCAACCCGTGCAACCAATGAGCAGCGTGAGACGCATGCAAAATGGTTGGATGATGACAATAAGGTTAGGTACTACATTTTGGCATCCATGTCCAACGAATTGCAATGTCAGCATGAGAGCATGAAGACTGCTAAGGACATATTTGATCACCTACAAGAGTTGTATGGTGAACAGAGTCGCGCAGAGTGTCCAAACGGCTCTTCAACGCCAAGATGCGCGATGGGCAGTCCGTCCATGAACATGGTTTGACCATGATCAAGGATCTTGAGGAGCTTGAGAAGCTTGACATGACCATGTACAAGGATTTGCAAACGGATTTGATCCTACAATCGTTGCCATCTTCATATGGGCAGTTTATTGTAAACTACCATATGAATAAAATTGAATGCACCAAGCTTGAATTGTTAAATATGTTGGTGACAACTGAGGGAGCCTTGAAAGGTTCAAAGGGCACAGTTCTTGCTGCTAAGCTAGCTTCTACTTCCAAGAGAAAGTCTACGGGGAAGAAGAAGAAGCCTGCGAAAAAGCAGAAGACCGAGAAAAAGCCGAAGAAGGAAGTTCCTGAGAAGAAGGCCGAACCCAAAGAAAAATATTTCCATTGCAATGAAGATGGCCATTGGAAGAGTAACTATCCTATCTACATGGAAAACATAAAGAGCAATAAGGATGACACGCCTTCTGAAGGTATGTCTAATATGCTCATTATTGAAACTAATCTAACGGTTTCTTCTATTTTCAGTTAGGTTATAGATCCTGGTTCTAGTGTTCACTTGTGCACTACCATGCAGGATCTAAAGAAAAGTAGAAGGCTTACGGAAGGTGCGGTAATCCTATGGGTTGGCAATGGAGCAAGAATTGCTGCTGTTGCTGTGGGCACATTCCCTTTGCATTTACCGTCAGGATTTAGTTTGATACTTAGAGATTGTTATTTTGTACCTAGTGCTAGCAGAATCTGATTTCTATATCTTGTCTAGCACAGGAACATTATGAATTCAATTTTAATAAAAACTATATTTCCATTTATTTGCGAAATAAACTATTTGGATGTAGTTTTATTATTGACGGTCTCTATCACCTACATATGGATGTATCTGTGAACGTATCTGAGCATACAGTGAGTACTATAGGATCTAAAAGATCTAGAGATGAGATAAATCAAAAGTATTTATGGCACCTCAGACTTGGTCATATAGGAGAAGACAGAATTAACAAATTGGAGAAACATGGGCTTTTGAGTTTATTGACTTCTGAGTCATATCCGATTTGTAAATCCTACCTTTAAGAAAAAATGGCCAAATTACCCTTTGTAGGACACGGGGAGAGGTCCATTGAAATACTTGCCCTAGTACACACTGATGTGTGTGGCCCATTCGATGTGCTGCTAGAGGTCAATTTTTCTACTTTATTACTTTTACCGATGATTTCTCACGGTATGGTTATGTATATCTTATGAGACATAAATCTGAAGCATTTGAAAGGTTCAAAGAATTCAGATTTAAAGTAGAAAAACAGACAGGAAAACTCATTACGGTTCTTCGATCAGATCGAGAAGGAGAATACCTTAGTGGAGATGATAGAGACGCAACCAATGATAGAGACGCAACCAGCCCATCTAAAGATCCTTTGCATGAAATTGAAGGTCCTATGACTAGGGCCAAGACTAAGAGGATGAAACAAGCTTTGGAAAGCCTGATCATAAAAATCAAAGGAAAAGAAGACCAACGTGAGATAGAGGCTGCACCTAATTGGGTCACTTTCATACAATTGGGTGAAGATGCTTTGAGTCCAACCTGAAGACAACACTTTGGAAAGTCCAAATCACATGACAAGAAGCATTCATGGCAAGGCCAACTTTCCTATTGTATTTGGATTTTCGTGCATACTTTTGGGGTGATATTTCAGATGATGTTTTGTATTCCCCAAGTCACATTCAGACTTTCTTGTAGTTCCCAAAGTCACTATAATTACTTTGGGATCTTTTTCCTAAGTTCTGGTTACTTTTCTAGGAGTAGGTGTAACATGCATCTTTTCCAAGCCTTGGTAAATGCAGCCTTGGAAAATGCATGACAAGTAGTGAATCGTTTAGAAAGAGTGATTCTACTCATATGCTCTCTTTCTTAGGGAGTTGTCGGGCAATCTCCTTTAGAAAGAGTGATTCCATGACCTATCGGAAGATAGCCTTTCTTGGAATTTTTCATGTTGAATCGTTTCAGCACAGTATTTATGTACGTGGACTGGGATAACCCAAGCAACCTTTTAGACCTATCTTTATAGATCTTCATCCCTAGGATGTAGGATGCATCTCCCAGATCTTTCATGGAGAACTGTGATGACAGCCAGATCTTTATTCCCTGTAGTGCAGGAATGTCATTTCCTATTAAAAGAATACCATCCACATATAGTACAAGAAACATCACTATTGAACTATTTACCCACTAATATATGCAATGTTCCTCTACGTTCCTAACGAAGCCATACGTCTTGATCACCGTATCAAAGTGTATGTTTCAATTCCGAGAAGCCTACTTCAGTCCGTATAAGGACTTCTGAAGCTTGCATACCTTAGATTCATTTGCAGAAATAAAACCTTCAGGCTGTATCATATACACCTGCTCCTCTAAATCTCCATTCAGAAAAGCAGTTTTAACATCCATCTGCCAAATCTCTAAGTTCAGATGTGCAGCTATTGCAAGCATGATCTGAATAGATTTTAGCATTGCCACAGGAGAAAACGTCTCATCATAGTCTATGCCATAACGTTGGTGAAATTCCTTGGCAACCAGACGGGCTTTATAGTTTCCACATTTCCGTCTGCGCCTCTCTTCCTCTTGAAGATCCATTTACACCCAATGGGTTTGATTCCTTCAGGTGGGTCAACCAATGTCCATACATCATTGACCTCAATAGACTCCATTTCAGATTTCATGGCATTAAACCATTTCTCAGAATCAGACCTTTGCATAGCATCCATCTAGGTGATGGGATCCTCTGTGTTCTCATCGAGACCAACAGGTTCGCCGTCCTGGACCAGAAAATCATAGTATCTGTCCGGCTGATGCGGTACTCTACCGGATCGCCTCACGGATGTCTCTATAATGGGTTCTGGATCTGATCTAATCAAATCCGGTTCTTTAGTCTGTACTGGTTCTTCTATACGTTGAACTTAAGTGCAATATCAGAGCTATTCGCTCCTTCATCAAGGAACTCCTTCTCAAGAAAAACAGCCCTATTACAGACAAACAACTTTTGCGTATCAGTATTATAGAAGTAATACCCTAAGATTTCTTTTGGATATCCGACGAAGAAACAATTATCAGACTTGGATTCCAGCTTATCTGCTTTCAAACGCTTGACATAGGCCTTACACCCCCAAACTCTTAGGTGAGTGATCACTGGCTTACACCCAGTCCACATCTCATGTGGTGTTTTAATTACAGATTTACTAGGAACCTTGTTTAAGATATAGCAGGCAGATTCTAGAGCATATCCCCAAAAGGATAAAGGCAGGCTAGCGAAACCCATCATGGACCGGACCATGTCTAACAGAGTCCTGTTCCTCCTTTCGGATACACCGTTATGTTGATGTGTTCCAGGAGGGGTCCACTGAGACAGAATCCCATTCTCTTTCAGATAAGTCAAGAAATCATTGGAGAGATATTCCCCTACTCGATCAGATCGAAGAATTTTAAAATACTTTCCAGTTTGTTTCTCTACTTCATTACGGTATAATTTAAACATTTCAAAAGACTCGGATTTATGCCTCATAAGAAACACATGCCCGTACCTAGACAGGTCGTCTATAAACGTAATGAAATAGCTGTATCCTCCTCTGGCACTTGTACTCATATGTCCACATATATCCGTATGGACGAGTCCTAGAATATCTATGGCTCTCTCATCTTTTCCAGTAAAGGGTGATTTGGTCATTTTACCAAGAAGACAAGACTCACAAGTTGGAAAGGATTCAAGATCATTAATATTCATAATACCCAACTTGGCCAACTTATTGATCCTGTTCTTGTTAATATGTCCTAGCCGGCAATGCCATAGGTAGGTATCAGAGACATTATCTATCCTGGGTCGCTTACTTGATGTGTACATTACACTAACAGGATGTGATATTGTGTAAATGCCATTTATTAATTGTCCATCAACCATAATAACACCATTCACAATGATATTACAAGAACAATTCTTTATTGATATTTCATAACCGTTTTGGACTAAAAGTCCTACAAAAATGACGTTCATTAAGAACGACGGACAAAAGTGACAGTCACTTAATGCGATTACATGAGAATTGAAAACTAATTTAAGATCTCCCAATGCTAGAACTAGAACAGTCCTTCCATCTCCAACATTCAGGAACCTCTCATTATCCTCAAATCTCTTATTGACATGCAGTTCCTGTAATGAATTGCAAATATTATAAGGACTTTCGGTATCCAATACCCAGGTCAATTTATCACATATGGAGAAATTACAATGAGTTATCATATAAGTACCTTGCCCAGCAACTGTTTGCTATTTCTCCTAAGCCTGTGTCACGGCTCCTCGAATCGGGGCTGGACCGGACGCGGATCAAGGTATAAACCAGATCAGGTCGCTGGACGGGTTCGAGGTCTGACGGTGCTCTCTAGAGATTTGGGCAACTTGGAGACCAAATCCGGGCCCTAGGATCACCTAGGGAAACGTGTGCAAGATGTAGGTGGAATACCCAAGAGCATGGGGCCGTGGGCACGTGCTCCAAGGCGTGTATTGTTGAGAATACATGCTGGTTCATCATTAGGAGGAAAGCTGCTGCAACGAGACTGATTCAGCGTTGTGGGCTTATCTCGATGCATGGACTGAATTCGGGAAATTGGGATGCATGGAAATGTGTGCCACTGATGGAGGAACGTGGCATAAGTCTCCAGAAGGCAAGGGACACGTTTTAACACGTTTTTATAACTGAAAACGTGTATGGTTAGAAGACGTGGCTGAAACGCTGTTTCCACGCGCTTTCACTTTGAGGGGCATTTTGGGAACTCTACAGAAGTCCGTTCAAAGTGGAAAAGGTGCCATCTGGAAGGATTCTTCGTCCTGAATCCAACGAATCTAGTTTCATGGTAATCGGAGTTCGTTTGAGGCACGAACTTGGCTGTTTTATCTGATTGCGCAGAATCCTGCGGGAATCGGGGTTTTCCTATCTTATCTAGAATTTATCCTTATCTTGTGCATGGGAAGTTGAGTTCGTGAGGGACTTGTAACTGGAGGTTGCTCCTCTATAAGAGGACCCTCAAAGGGGAGGGATTGGTATCCGGTAGAGCTGGAGAGGCCAAGAGAGCTTATTGTAATCAGTTGAGTGGTTATTCAATAAAGTTCTCTTCCCCTACATTTCTTCTTCTCCTTCGTGGTATTTTCTGGTGTTGTGTTTCGCTGCATTATTGTTGTTAGGCGTGACCTAAGTCATAGAGACTAGGTACCCACGCCAGGAAGGCTGATCGGTTATCTTCGATAGACCGAGCCGCACGTTGTTGGGATTCGCTTTGTAATCCCTTCGTTCGTGTCACTTGGTATCAGAGCCATACCAGAAATGAAGGAGACGACCTCTATGGTAACTTCCATGGTGGGAATGGCGGACGCATCATCCTCGACCTTGGATCCCAATCCAGCCTCAGGAGGAGGCACGGCGATGGGTGGAGCGCATCCAGTTGATGAATCTCTGTATGGGTTACGTATTGCATCTCCGGTTATCTCCGCCGACAATCGATTACGGAGGTGCGAGGCCCAAATAGCTGAGGTTGAAGGACGGATGGAGGACCTTGAGGGTAGGGACGCAACCCTCCGAGGTGAGATCGCCGCTCAGCTGAACCAGATTTCCTTCGATATGGAGCGGCGCTATAAGAAAGTGCTGCGGCGTAACGAGGAGTTGGAGATCATGGTGAAGGCTCTCCAAAATCAGGTGGTTGGCCTTTTAAAGGAGAGTACCACCACAGGCGTATCCTCTTCTCCATTGACAATGGAGGTCGCAAGAGAGGCTACGCGCCCCCTGCACAAGCTTGATGTTCCCAAGCCACAAGAGTTCTGCGGACGACGGTCCGCGAAGGAGGTGGATAACTTTCTTTTCGCCGTGGAGCAATACTTGCAGGTTACCGGCGTGAGGGAGGAAGCCATGAAGGTGAGCACGGCGGCCATGTTCTTGAGGGATGTGGCGATGCTTTGGTGGCGACGTCGGGCCGACGATGTGAAGCGAGGGGCTGTTCCAATCACCACTTGGGTACAGTTCCAAACTGAACTTCGAAAGCAATTCTTCCCCGCGTTCACTAAGGATGATGCTCGAGCACGACTACGGCGGCTCACGCAAAAGGGCGATGTGCGTGAGTATGTGCGAGAGTTCAGCGAATTGTTGTTGGAGGTACCAGACCTCAGCAACGAGGACTCTCTCTTCACTTTTCTTGACGGGCTCAAACCGTGGGCAAAGATGGAGTTGCAGCGAAGAGGAGTCCAGAGTTTGAACGAGGCGATAGCTCAAGCGGAGGCTCTCATCGAGTTCAAGACTCAACCCACAGCTCCCAAAGCCCAAGCATCGAAACAGGGCAAAGGTGGGGGAGCGAAATCAGGTCACAAAGGAGGTACAAAGGGCTCGAATCCGAGCTCCTCGAGTGGAGGGGCTTCCCAAGCGAAGGGCAAAGGGGTGGCGCAAGGTACCAGCACCATCTCATGCTATATTTGCAATGGACCACACAAGGTGAAGGACTGTCCATTGAGGGGCAAGATAGCATCTATGGCGGTGGAGGAGAAGCAAGAGACCGACCAAAGGATGGGCTCACTCAGTCTCAATGCCCTGAAGGCCAAGGGGCCACGAGGTCTGCTCTATGCACCTATCTGCATTGGTGGTCACATCTTCCAGGCACTCATTGATACGGGTGCCACTGACTTCTTCGTGGACCTAGCTACGGCAAAGAGGTTAAATCTGAAGATTGAACATGATGAACACACGTTCAAGGCGGTCAATTCCGCAGAAGTGGCTACCAGCGGAACGTCGAAGGATGTTGAGATCCAATTCGGCGCATGGACCGGACGGGTGACAGCGGTGGTCGCCCCGATCGACGACTACGAGGTGGTCATCGGCATGTCTTTGCTTACCCAGCTACAAGCCATGATAAAGCCGGATTCAGATGTGGTGGTGGTCCTGAATCCGAGTGGAGCTTGCGTAGTTCCAGGGAAGCGAGTTAAAGGGACTCCGCAGCGAGTCCTATCGGCGATTCAACTTGCTAAGGGGCTGAGAAGGGGACTTCCAACATATATTGCGTCCCTTCAGGAGGAAGAACTATTGGAAGGAGAAGAGATTCCAGCGCCCATCGAGGGTGTTCTCACTGAATTCGGGGATGTGATGCCCCCCGAGTTACCCAAGCAATTGCCGCCAGAAAGAGAAATCGATCATCGGATTGATTTGGTGCATGGAGCACGTCCACCAGCTCAAGCACCATATAGGATGGCCCCACCTGAACTCCAGGAGCTGAGGAGGCAGCTAACGGAGTTGGTGGACAGCGGGTTCATTCGACCTTCGAAGAGTCCGTATGGAGCACCGGTACTTTTTCAGAAGAAGCACGATGGTTCGTTGAGACTCTGCATCGACTACAGGGCCCTCAACAAGCTCACAGTGAAGAACAAGTACCCCATTCCTCGGATTGATGATTTGTTCGATCAACTTGGCAAGGCACGATGGATTTCCAAGTTGGATCTTCGCAGCGGGTACTATCAGGTTCGCGTGGCAGAGGAGGACATTGAGAAGACTGCATGTGTGACAAGGTACGGGAGCTTCGAGTACCTTGTCATGCCTTTCGGCCTCACCAACGCACCAGCAACTTTCTGTGCTTTGATGCAGCGTGTACTCCACGACTTCATCGATAAATTCGTGGTAGTATACTTGGATGACATTGTTGTATACAGCCGGACATTGGATGAGCATGTGGCACACCTGAGGCAAGTCTTCTCTACCCTACGGCAGCACCAACTCTTTGTGAAGAAGGAGAAGTGTGTGTTTGCGCAGCAGAGGGTGCCGTTCCTCGGGCACATCATTGGGGATGGAAGGCTCATGATGGATCCCTCAAAAATTTCAGCCATAGCCGAGTGGGAGGTACCTACACGTGTTACACACTTACGCTCTTTTCTTGGCTTGGCAAATTACTATAGGAGGTTCATCACCGGATATTCGAAGTTATGCGCCCCACTGACGGATTTGTTAAAGAAGGATCGTCCATGGCGGTGGTCAAACCAATGTCAGGAGGCATTTGATCGTCTCAAGCAGGCGGTCACGGCGGAGCCGGTCCTCGTGCTACCGGACTTTTCTATTTCTTTTGAAGTCCACACCGACGCATCAGATTTTGCCATTGGAGGGGTGCTCATGCAGGAAGGGCACCCAGTGGCCTACGAGAGTCGGAAGTTGAACGACACCGAGCGCAGGTATACGGTTCATGAAAAGGAGATGACTGCAATTGTGCACTGTCTTCGAACCTGGCGTCATTACCTCCTCGGATCTAAGTTTGTGGTGCGCACGGATAACGTGGCCACAAGCTACTTTCAGACCCAACCAAAACTCACCCCCAAGCAGGCGAGATGGCAGCAGTTTCTGGCTGAATTCGATTTCGACATCGAGCACAAGCCGGGCCGAACTAATTCAGTCCCTGATGCTTTGAGTAGAAAGGCACAGCTGGCTGCAGTCTCTTCCTTTTCCGGACCAGCAAGTAACCTAATGGAGAGGGTCAAGACCGAGATGGAGAAGGATCAATGGGCCACTTCCATGGGTGAACTCATCAAAGACGGCAAGGCGCGCCGTTTCTGGACCGAAGGAGGGCTGATTTTGACACGAGGGCGACGTGTCTATGTGCCTTCAGGTGGAGGGCTGAGGCGCGAGGTGTTGCGAGAACACCATGATTCTATGTGGGCGGGACACCAGGGGGTGCATCGGACCCAAGCTCTCATAGAACATAACTACTATTGGCCGAAGATGCGGGATGACATCGAGGAGTATGTTCGCACTTGTCTACTATGCCAACAAGACAAGGTTGAACATCGACGGCCTGCGGGGTTGTTGGAGCCATTACCTATACCAGAGCGTCCGTGGGAGAGTGTCTCCATGGACTTCATCATAGGACTACCTCTGGCGGATGGGAACAGCTCTATCATGGTAGTGGTGGAACGCTTCTCGAAGTACGGAGTCTTCATTGCAGCACCTACTACTTGCCATGCAGAGGACGTGGCGCGGTTGTTCTTTACATATGTGGTGAAATATTGGGGAATACCGCGGAGTATCGTTTCTGATCGCGATGCTCGCTTCACGGGGAGGTTCTGGACGGAGTTATTTCGGATGCTCGGAACGGAGTTGAAGATGTCCACGGCCTTCCACCCTCAGACCGATGGCCAAACAGAGCGAACCAATGCATTATTGGAGATGTATTTGAGGCACTATGTGAGTGCCAACCAGCGGGACTGGGTGCGACTCTTGGACCAAGCCCAATTCAGCTACAACTTACAGCGATCGGAGTCGACAGGTAAATCACCATTCGAGGTGATTACAGGGCTGCAACCAGACACTCCGGGAAGTATCGCAGCGGACTACATGGGACGTAGTCCGACCGCCTACAGGTTCGTGAGGGATCTGAAGGAGGATACAGATTTGGTTCAGGTCTCCTTGTGGAAGGCGACCAAACGGATGAAGAAGTGGGCTGACATAAAGCGGCGGGCAGCTGAATTTCAGGTTGGTGATCGGGTATTGGTGAAGCTTTATCATCACATGAAATTGAAGTCGGGCAACCACAAAGCACTTGTGAGGAGGTATGAAGGTCCCTTCATCATCACACATCGAATTGGAGAGACAGCATACCGATTGTCGCTGCCTTCCAAGCTGAAAGTGCACCCGGTGTTCCACGTGTCCTTGTTGAAACCATTCAAAGAGGACACAACTGACCCTTCCCGGGCTCGAAGCGGGCGAGCTCCAGTGGCCGTGCGAGTTCATTACACCAAGAAGGTTTCTGAAATCAAGGCAGACAGGAAAAAGGGTAACCGTGTGCAATACTTAGTCCGATGGAAAGGATTATCAGATTCAGAAGCAAGCTGGGAATATGGTGACGAACTATGGCAGTTCGAAGACATCATCAACGAGTACCGCCTAGCCTCGTCAGGGGCGACTTCGGCTTAGGTGGGGGAGGGTGTCACGGCTCCTCGAATCGGGGCTGGACCGGACGCGGATCAAGGTATAAACCAGATCAGGTCGCTGGACGGGTTCGAGGTCTGACGGTGCTCTCTAGAGATTTGGGCAACTTGGAGACCAAATCCGGGCCCTAGGATCACCTAGGGAAACGTGTGCAAGATGTAGGTGGAATACCCAAGAGCATGGGGCCGTGGGCACGTGCTCCAAGGCGTGTATTGTTGAGAATACATGCTGGTTCATCATTAGGAGGAAAGCTGCTGCAACGAGACTGATTCAGCGTTGTGGGCTTATCTCGATGCATGGACTGAATCCGGGAAATTGGGATGCATGGAAATGTGTGCCACTGATGGAGGAACGTGGCATAAGTCTCCAGAAGGCAAGGGACACGTTTTAACACGTTTTTATAACTGAAAACGTGTATGGTTAGAAGACGTGGCTGAAACGCTGTTTCCACGCGCTTTCACTTTGAGGGGCATTTTGGGAACTCTACAGAAGTCCGTTCAAAGTGGAAAAGGTGCCATCTGGAAGGATTCTTCGTCCTGAATCCAACGAATCTAGTTTCATGGTAATCGGAGTTCGTTTGAGGCACGAACTTGGATGTTTTATCTGATTGTGCAGAATCCTGCGGGAATCGGGGTTTTCCTATCATATCTAGAATTCATCCTTATCTTGTGCATGGGAAGTTGAGTTCGTGAGGGACCTGTAACTGGAGGTTGCTCCTCTATAAGAGGACCCTCAAAGGGGAGGGATTGGTATCCGGTAGAGCTGGAGAGGCCAAGAGAGCTTATTGTAATCAGTTGAGTGGTTATTCAATAAAGTTCTCTTCCCCTACATTTCTTCTTCTCCTTCGTGGTATTTTCTGGTGTTGTGTTTCGCTGCATTATTGTTGTTAGGCGTGACCTAAGTCATAGAGACTAGGTACCCACGCCAGGAAGGCTGATCGGTTATCTTCGACAGACCGAGCCGCACGTTGTTGGGATTCGCTTTGTAATCCCTTCGTTCGTGTCACCTGTTTGGATCAAGAGTGGCTATATACAGAGGACAATTCCTTTTCCAGTGTTCCGATTTTTGACAGTGGTAGCACACCGCCTTTCTAGGGTCAGCCCGCTTTCTTATCATCTGATAAGATGTCCCGACACTTTGCACCTTTCTCTTCCTTTTAATTTTATTTTTAATTTTATTTTTGTTTTTCCCTTTCCCAAAGGGACGACGTCCTGCCCCACCACCAACCACATTAACCGGCCCTTTCCTGAGCTGGTTATCCTTCTCAAAGTTCTGCAATAACCCCAAAAGACCATGGAAGTTGAGTCCAGGCTTTGTCATTCTATAATGAGTAAGGAATGGTTGGTAGGAATCAGGTAGGGAATTCAAAATCACATCCTTTCCCGATTATTCATGCAGGGAAAAGCCGAGTTTGCTCAGGCGCTCTATCAACTCAATCATGTACAGTACATGGTCCGTAACAGAGGCCCCTTCCCTGAGTTTGGCGTTGAAGATACAGCAACTGGTACTATACCTTTTATCGTCATCAGGGACGCCAAACGATTCATTCAACACTTGCATGATCTCGTTCGGCTGAGCACTCTCGAATCTCCGCGAGAATTCGTCGCTCATTGCCGCTAGCATAATGCACCGGACAGTGATCCGATCACTCGTCCATTTCTGTTAAGCGTCACGGACTGCTACCCGTGCATTAGCAGGAGGCAATTCAGGTGCCGGATCAGTAATTATATACATGGTCCTCTCGTGTTCCAGGATGATCTTAAGCTTTCTAAGCCAGATTGAAAAATTGGGACCGGTCAACTTATCATTATCTAATAATGACCTAAGTGACAATTGAGTGGCCATTTCTGCAAAAAATGATAACACAACCTAATCAGTAAATGAATCAATATAATCAAGAAATTTGGTTTTTAGTCCAAAGATCCTTCCACCATTTTGTACGAATCAATAGCCTCTACTTTAATCCGAAGAATTACTCCTAATTCTTCAGTGGGTACCAGAATCCAGATAAACTAAAGATGGGCCCGAGTGTGTCTCGGCTAACCCATCTGTTTCTAAGGATCGGTTCATAACCAATTGTTTCACCAAACAACTTTCAGTAATATCCTTTTGCCACAGGCCGCTCAGCAGGTGTGTGTCACCTCCACTAAAAAACCTGGTCAGGTCCAACCATCAACTTGCTGCAATAAGTTCATCACATCAGTAGATGACCAAGCCCGAGTGTGGCTCGGCTCACCTGACCACCTATTTAATGGATGCAACTGATTCAACATTAATTGAGTGACAATCCCAATAGCCGATGAGCACCAAGCGTGTACCTCCTCCAATGATCATAAACATATTGGACTCATTATCATTTCAACGCAATGGGAGGCTATGACATGGTCATCTTCCATTAACCGCACCATTTTTAAGAACCTGATAATTTAGAGGATTTTTATGAAACAGGAAAAGCTGACTAACCTTGATCCTCCCACTGACTTCTTCAATTCAGAGGTTAATAAGAACAGGTTTGAGTTAGTGCACCTAAATCGGTCCGACCGATTTTCTTATTTGGCATGGGTCAACAAGAGTTAATCAGAGATCTGATCAAAAGAGATTCACCTAGATGGACAGGTAAGTAAAATCAGCGGAAGGGTATGCCATTAACTTGACTGGACCAAAATTCAGCAAGTAGCTTCCAATTAAAAATCTGCTGATAACAGTTGCCTTAGGCACCAACTGATTCATCAATTTCAATTCGATCAATATCAAAACTCAGTGCTCAACCGTGGAGCCCAAATCAACATCCATTTGGTCTTATCAAGAGACATGGACTTGATCAACTACAACTATTACAAAGATCAAGAGTTACCTTGATCGAATCCAAAGTAAACATTTTAAATTTGATTTGACCATTGGGTCTAACCCAACCAGATTTGATTAGATAACCCATTACCCCCATGATTTATGCAATGTCTTAGATGTTTAAGTCACATTTAAAATCTAGGATCTACATCAATACTTAATTCACAATTAAGTGTATTGCATTATTCATATCTTATCTTGATTTTGCATGCATTACAACTTTGAATCATTAAAACCCTTTTTAATGTTCAAGTTAAATAGTTTCCACATGCATACAAACATGTCTATTCATCATATGAATAACATCATAAAATAATATAATCAGTTTACATCATATGTAAAAGATCACATCTTGCATAGATATTTGATATCACAAAGGACCTAGACGGGCTCTGATACCACTGAAAGTGTGCGTGCAGAGGGCTAAGCATGAATTTCAGACATGTATTCACTTAATCAATTGATTAATTTCCTAATCACATTAGGATTTCTAATCTCATTAGGAGAATTAATTGATTTGGGAGCATGCATCCTATGCATTCTATGATTTGGGAGAATTACTTTAAAGTCCGTATAGTGTGAACACGACTTAAGTCCTATTCATCCTACGATGACATGTGGTTTTTAAAATCCGCACAATCCTTGGTTTAATCAATTGACCCAATCATGAACCCAAATCAATTTGGGTCGAACCCAATTTGATTTGGCTCATTAAATCAGCCCAATTGCAATCTAATTGCAATCAATTCCACTTAATTCTTCTTTCATTAACTCACTAACACTTAGTCGATTAATTCAATCACCAATCATATTGATGATTGATTTCTATTAAGATTCCAAATCACAATTATGATAGTCTGACTAATTAAATTTTCTATGTGTGTAATCCCGTAGGTTCTATTCTGAATCAAGCAGTTGAGTTGCTCATTCTGCAGATCATCCAATCCTTCTTCTTAAGCCTTCTGGTAGTGAGACATATTGAGATCTCCATCTCAATATCACTGAAACTCCTTTCAGTGGACTGAAATGATTTCAGTTCTACTCTCAGGATTCACTGATTACTAAGTGAATGCCTTCGAGTCTCACAATACACTAGTGACACCTAGCAGTATGTGGTGGCAACCCAGCAGAATGAAATGTCTGAACCTTTAGGTGCAGTTAGCATATGATACAGTCCCTCTATCATGCATCCCGACGTGACGGAGGTTATGGATATCTCGTCAAACCCTATCGTTCGTCATATGTCAAATTTATATGACTTCTAGTTCGAGATATGGAAAACTCTTTTTCCAAAATACCTGGTCAGAAATTTATCGAACTCAGTCTCATAAATCACATAGGATCACTCTTAATCTATTAAGGTCGATAGATCCTATCTAGATGCAACCCTATTTCAAAATGAACCTACTGTAGCCAACTGCACTACAAGGATCCGAATAGCTAGGGCCTAAGTTCACATGCTCGTCAAACTACAACAACCTCATAGTGAATAGTTGAGGCATCGCAGGTCAAAGGACCAGTTATACAACTGCAGCATAAGTAGTCATGATGAGTGAATAGACATCCATGTGACTACTATCTTTGGTCACGCTCAGTACCCTGTTCTCTAATAAGTACTCGCATAATCACTCCAGTGTCTCTACACCGTGGAATCGAGACTCGTCCATCTGACTAAGTGATCTGTGCACTAATCTCAGCGAATCGATCACCGTCCCTCGTGATGGATTCATCGGTCAGGAGCATTTAGAAATTAATCCCTAATGACACATGCCTTAAATTCTCAACTTCTTGAGAATATGTGTCATCATCTATTAATTTCTTGGACGATTCATGGACATATACAAACATGAATGAAAAACAAATTGCCCAATCTTATTTATTAATAAGTGTCAAATTACAAATTTGTACCCCAGATTACAAATATGCGTCAGCTACATTGGTTTCTAGGGCATACTTCTAACAATCTCCCACTTGCACTAAAGCCAATCAGACATGTATTTAAGTCCCATTTTCTCAATATGAACTTCTAATTTCTTCTGACTCAGCTACTTAGTAAATAGGTCCGCTACGTTATTAGTGGAGTCTACTCTCTGCACCTCTACATATTTTTTTTTGAGGTAGTCGCGAATTAGATGAAATCGCCGCTCTATGTGCTTGGACTTCTGGTGAGACCTCGGCTTCTTAGCAAGTGCTATGGCACCGTTGTTGTCGCAGAAAAAGGTTATGGCATCTGATGACATGACTCCTAGCTCTTCGACAAACATCTTGTACCAG
The DNA here is from genome assembly GCF_009389715.1 of Phoenix dactylifera. Classification (NCBI taxonomy): domain Eukaryota; kingdom Viridiplantae; phylum Streptophyta; class Magnoliopsida; order Arecales; family Arecaceae; genus Phoenix; species Phoenix dactylifera. The sequence continues at coordinate 195,613 of NW_024067915.1, forward strand.
AATGCTTCCTTCGCAGCATCCGATGCAGTAATGTACTCTGCTTTCATGGTAGAATCTGCAATAATCGGTTGCTTGTAACTCTTCCAATTTATCGATCCTCCATTGCATAAGAATACATATCCTGATGTAGACTTTCTATCATCAGGGTCAGTCATGAAGTCTGAATCAATATATCCTTCTATCTTTAATTCTGTGCCTCCCCCAAAGACCAAAAATATATCCTTAGTCCTTCTCAAGTACTTAAGGATATTTTTCACAGCTATCCAATGCTTCTCGCATGGATTTGACAGATATCTGCTCGTGACACTCATAGCATGTGCTATATCAGGTCAAATCATAGCATGGCATACATGAGGCTTCCTATTGCCGATGCATAAGGAATCCTACTCATGCGCTGAATCTCTTCAGATATTTTGGGGCACATCTTTTTGGAGAGATTTATCCATGCCTTAGGGTAACAATCCCCTCTTAGAGTTTTCCATGCTGAACCTCTTCAGCACTTCCTCTATGTACATTTTCTGTGATAGGCCAAGCATCCTCTTAGATCTATCTCTATAGACCTTAATCCCCAAAATATAAGATGCTTCACCTAGGTCTTTCATGGAGAACTTCTTAGACAACCATAACTTGACCGATGTGAGCATGGGAATATCATTCCCAATCAGGAGTATATCGTCCATGTACAATACGAGGAATACTATAGCCCTCCCACTGACCTTTTTGTATACACATGGTTCCTCTTCATTCTTGATAATATCAAACAATTTGATCACATCATCGAAACGAGTGTTCCAACTCCGAGATGCTTGCTTTAGTCCATAAATGGATCTTTGCAGCTTGCAGACCTTGTGATCACCATCACTGGAAGTGAAACCCTGAGGCTGTTCGATATAGATATCTTTCTTAAGATATCCATTAAGAAATACAGTTTTTACATCCATCTGTCATATCTCATAATCATGATAAGCTGCAATGGCAAGCAATGTTCGAATGAACTTCAGCATGGCTACCGGTGAAAAGGTATCCTGATAGTTAATGCCTTCGCGCTGACTATAATCTTTTGCTACCAACCTTGCCTTATACGTCTCTACCTTGCCATCCGAACCCAATTTTCTTTTGTAGATCCATTTACACCCAATAGGTACTATCCCTTCAGGCGGATCTACTAAGTCCATATTTGGATGGAATGCATGGAGTCTATTTCTGACTTTATCGCATCCATCCATTTTTCGGAGTCGATGTCTAACATCGCTTCGTTGTAGGTCTTGGAACCATTACTATGATCTCTTTCTCCCATGAGGAGCTTTTCCTCTATTTCCTCTGTAAGCATACCTAAGTATCTTTCAGGAGGATGTGAGATCCTACTGGATCTACAAAATGGACGAGGTTTTTCATTGATAGTATGCATGCAGAGGGCTAAGCATGAATTTCAGAAAATTTTTATGCGGAAAGAACGGGTTAAGCATTTTAACCCATAAGATGCTTGATATTTTAGATATTTTAACACCGATACCAGTCGAAGACAGTCTTCAACTACACATCACATGTGGCGCAGGCTCAGTCCTAATACATAGGGTGACACCCGCGCGTGCCTATCAAAACACTCATCATATGAGCCTCCGGGTGGAGAGCCACGCTTCGTCACACGATCACGCGTGAGAGTTTCCGGAAATCGGATAGTCTTCACTAATCCTTTGCTTTGATACCAAATTTCACAAAGCCCTCAGATCCCGAGGATTGTGTGATTCAAATAAATATGCATAAATCACAACTTCTTGTGATATGAAGATTGAGATCATATCTCAACCATAAAAGAGATCAGGTCTCTTACCTTTAGAAGGGGGTTCCTTCAAGGATGCTTCGCGGCCACACAAGCGTCCGTCCTCGATGACTCATCCACGCGAAGCTCCGGAATGATCAGCTTCCCGGGGAGTGCTAGCTCGCAGGAAGGCAGAAGGTTGGCTGAAAGGGAGAAGGAAGAAGATGGACCTTCACAGCTCAAGAACTCCTTCTTGGGCTTTCACCTTCAGAGCTACTCTCTCCTCTCACTCTCTTTCTCTTGTGCCCTTTTTGTGTAGAGAAGAAGGAAGAGGGGTGGCCTATTTATAGGCCAAGAAGAAGGTGAGGTGTCCCTATGAGGTGTCCTGTGAGGTGTCCTGCCAGGACACATATCACACATGCAAGAAAAAGAGGTATCCTGCTCCGCCACGTGTCATGCATGCAAAGGGTGAGGTGGCCTGGAGGGCGATGTCATGGATGACATCAGGAGGAGTGTGAGGTGTCCAGGCCCGCCACATGTCACACATGCAAGCAAAAGAGGTGTCCTGCTTCGCCACATGTCACGCATGCAAGCAAAAGAGGTGTCCTGCTCCGCCACGTGTCACTCATGCAAAAGGATGACGTGGCTTGGAGGGCGATCGGAATGTGGGTCCCACATACAGTATGTGGGTCCCACCTAAGCAGGACGTGGGTCCCACATAGGCAGGACGTGGGTCCCACATAGGCAGGACGTGGGTCCCACATGGGCAAGAAGTCCAAGTCCAATTTGACTCAAGCCAAATCTAATTTGGTAGGGGGCAAATTGAGTCTAATCAGTGATCCAATGACCAATTAACTTTTCAAGCAACAATTGCTTAGGGCAATCAGTCAATCACATTGACAATTTTACCTCTAGACGATTCTCAATCGTCAATCAGCCATTTGATCAATCCAGAAACTTCTAAGCGTGTGACCTCACAGGTTTGAGCATAAGCCGGTAGTACAAGAACACTTCCTGCACTAATCAATGTAACCATCTAGCAATGGGATCCGACGACCGGATAGGCCGAATAGATGCAAAGCAACATTCTAGAACCTATGGGCTATGGTTACCGCATAATTCATCCTCTTGATCAGAAAATGCCCAGGGTGGGTTCAGAGTCTGTCTACCCTGAAACGATCCATCCGAAAATATGTTTCAATTCAATAAGTCAAGTGATAGAGACTTGACTTTCCCTGGCCAGGGTACTACTTAATTGAAAACACAAGGCATTCATCCTTATTTCTAAGGAGGTCAATCCCATCTTGATCTGTAACTGACTACCACAAGTACTTGACTAGACCTAGAAAACTTCCGTCGCTGGATTAGAAATCCAGATAGTCCGGCACCAAAGTACAGTGAGTTGCTTGCAAGCCACCGGTTGCAATCTCAGGTCTAAAGGATACATATACCCATATCCACTCGGAACAACTCTCGACAAGAGAGAGTCCGTCAATTGGTCACGTTCAGTGAACGTACACTACCATTTACCTGTATACCATACTAGTATCTCTATACTCTTTGGTTTGGAAGACAACCAACAATTATGATACACAATGACCTACGCCCGATAATAGTCCTATTAATAGTATATCATACGGTCATGAACATTTAAGGACCTGTGTGACAAAATCATATTTCATTACACAATGCAGTCCTAAGGACTTCATCACATCGGAGTTTGTGAAGATGTTCTGGTGATGAATAAATACCATGTTATTTATAATTGATTCAAATATATTTACAATCAACAATTGATTGGATTTAGGACATAATTCCCAACAACTCCCACTTGACCTAAAGCCAATCAGTACAGTATCGTATACCCATCTTCAAGTAATGATGGTCAAACTCCTTTACACTGAGGGCCTTAGTGAAGGGGTCGGCTAAGTTATCCTTTCCGTTAATCTTTTGAAGATCAACATCACCTCGTTCTACTATCTCACGAACAAGGTGATACCGGCGCAGAATGTGCTTGGTACGCTGGTGTGCCTTTGGTTCCTTAGCTTGAACGATGGCCCCAGTGCTATCACAGTATAGTCGGACTGGTCCATCAGCGGAGGGTGTAACTCCTAGCTCAGCAATGAACTTTCGTAACCAGACAGCTTCTTTGGCGGCATCAGATGCAGCAATGTATTCAGCCTCGCATACAGAGTCTGCCACGGTATGCTGCTTGGAACTTTTCCAGCACACGGCCCCACCTAACAGGGTAAACACATAACCAGACACAGACTTGCTATCATCACGGTCTGATTGAAAACTTGAATCGGTATAACCGACAAGTCTCAACTCAGTATCTCCATAAACAAGCCACTTATCCTTAGTATTTCTCAAATATTTGAGAATAGTCTTTACAACTTTCCAGTGGCTCTCTCCTGGGTCAGATTGGTACCTACTCACTACTCCTAGTGAATATGCCACATCTGGTCTAGTACATATCATAGCATACATAATAGATCCCACAGCTGAGGCATATGAAATTCTACTCATACGCTCTCTTTCTTGGAGAGTTGTCGGGCAATCTCCTTTAGAAAGAGTGATTCCATGACCTGTCGGAAGATAGCCTTTCTTGGAATTTTCCATACTAAATCATTTCAGCACAGTATTTATGTACGTGGACTGGGATAACCCAAGCAACCTTTTAGACCTATCCCTATAGATCTTCATCCCTAGGATGTAGAATGCATCTCCTAGATCTTTCATGGAGAACTGTGATGACAGCCAGATCTTTATTTCCTGTAGTGCAGGAATGTCATTCCCTATTAAAAGAATAGCATCCACATACAGTACAAGAAACATCACTACTGAACTATTTACCCACTTATATATGCAAGGTTCCTCTCCGTTCCTAACGAAGCCATACGTCTTGATCACCGTATCAAAGCGTATGTTCCAATTCCGAGAAGCTTGCTTCAGTCCATATAAGGACTTCTGAAGCTTGCATACCTTAGATTCATCTGCAGAAATAAAACCCTCAGGTTGTATCGTATACACCTGCTCCTCTAAATCTCCATTCAGAAAAGCGGTTTTAACATCCATCTGCCAAATCTCTAAGTCCAGATGTGCAGCTATCGCAAGTATGATCCGATTGGATTTCAGCATTGCCACGGGAGAAAACGTCTCGTCATAGTCTATGCCATAACGTTGGCGAAATCCCTTGGCAACTAGACGAGCTTTGTAGGTTTCCATATTTCCGTCTGCGCCTCTCTTCCTCTTGAAGATCCATTTACACCCAATGGGTTTGATTCCTTCAGGTGGGTCAACCAATGTCCATACATCATTGACCTCAATGGACTTCATTTCGGATTTCATGGCATTAAACCATTTCTCAGAATCAGACCTTTGCATAGCATCCATGTAGGTGACGGGATCCTCTGTGTTCTCATCGAGACCAACAGGTTCACCGTCCCAGACCAGAAAACCATAGTATCTGTCCGGCTGATGCGGTACTCTACCGGATCGTCTCACGGATGTCTCTGTAATGGGTTCTGGATCTGATCTAATCAAATCCGGTTCTTTAGTCTGTACTTGTTCTTCTATACGTTGAACTTCCTTAAGTGCAACATCAGAGCTGTTAGCTCCTTCACCAAAGAACTCCTTCTCAAGAAAAACAGCCCTATTACAGACAAACAACTTTTGCGTATTAGTATTATAGAAGTAATACCCTAAGGTTTCTTTTGGATATCCGACGAAGAAACAATTATCAGACTTGGATTCTAGCTTATCTGCTTTCAAACGCTTGACATAGGCCTTACACCCCCAAACTCTTAGGTGAGTGATCACTGGCTTACGCCCAGTCCACATCTCATGTGGAGTTTTAATTACAGATTTACTAGGAACCTTATTTAAGATATAGCAGGCAGATTCTAGAGCATATCCCCAAAAGGATAAAGGCAGGCTAGCGAAACCCATCATGGACCGGACCATGTCTAACAGAGTCCTGTTCCTCCTTTCAGATACACCATTATGTTGAGGTGTTCCAGGAGGGGTCCACTGAGACAGAATCCCATTCTCTTCCAGATAAGTCAAGAAATCAATGGAGAGATATTCCTCTCCTCGATCAGATCGAAGAATTTTAATATACTTTCCAGTTTGTTTCTCTACTTCATTATGGTATAATTTGAACATTTCAAAGGACTCGGACTTATGCCTCATAAGAAACACATGCCCGTACCTTGACAGGTCGTCTATAAACGTAATGAAATAGCTGTACCCTTCTCTAGCACTTGTACTCATAGGTCCACATACACCAGTATGTACGAGTCCTAGAATATCTATGGCTCTCTCACCTTTTCCAGTAAAGGGTGATTTGGTCATTTTACTAAGAAGACAAGACGCACAAGTTGGAAATGATTCAAGATCATTAATATTCAGAATACCCAACTTGGCCAACTTGTTGATCCTGTTCTTGTTAATATGTCCTAGCCGGCAATGCCATAGGTAGGTATCAGAGACATTATCTATCCTGGGTCGCTTACTTGATGTGTACATTACACTAACAGGATGTGATATTGTGTAAATGCCATTTATTAATTGTCCATCAACCATAAGAACACCATTCACAATGATATTACAAGAACGATTCTTTATTGATATTTCATAACCGTTTTGGGCTAAAAGCCCTACAGAAATGACGTTCATTAAGAACGACGGACAAAAGTGACAGTCATGTAAGGCGATTACACGAGAATTGAAAACTAACTTAAGATCTCCCAATGCTAGAACTGGAACAGTCCTTCCATCTCCAATATTCAAGAACCTCTCATTATCCTCAAATCTCTTATTGACATGCAGTCCTTGTAATGAATTGCAAATATTATAAGGACTTCCGGTATCCAATACCCAAGTCAATTTATCACATATGGAGAAATTACAAGGAGTTATCATATAAGTACCTTGCCCAGCAACTGTTTGCTCATTTCTCCTGGGCCTGTTTGGATCAAGGGTGGCTACATACAGAGGACAGTTCCTTTTTTATTGTCCCGGTTTCTGACAGTGGTAGCACACCGCCTTTCTAGGGTCAGCTCGCTTTCTTATCATCTGATGAGATGTTCCGACACTTAGCACCTTTCTCTTCTTTTTATTTTTATTTTTAATTTTATTTTTGTTTTTCCCTTTTCCAAAGGGACGACGTCCTGCCCCACCACCAACCATATTAACCGGCCCTGTCCTGAGCTGGTTATCCTTCTCAAAGTTCTGCAACAACCCCAAAAGACCATCGAAATTGAGTACAGGCTTTGTCATTCTATAATGAGTGAGGAATGGTCGGTAGGAATCAGGCAGGGAATTCAAAATCGCGTCCTTTCCCAATTGTTCATGCAGGGAAAAGCCGAGTTTGCTTAGGCGCTCTATCAACTCGATCGTGTACAGTACATGGTCCGTAACAGAGGCCCCTTCCCTGAGTTTGGCGTTGAAGATACAGCAACTGGTACTATACCTTTTATCGTCATCAGGGACGCCAAACGATTCATTCAACACTTGAATGATCTCGTTCGGCTGAGCACTCTCGAATCTCCGCGAGAATTCGTCGCTCATTGCTGCTAGCATAATGCACCGGACAGTGATCCGATCACTCGTCCATTTCTGGTAAGCATCACGTACTGCTACCCGTGCATTAGCAGGAGGCAATTCAGGTGCTGGATCAGTAATTATATACATGGTCCTCTCGTGTTCCAGGACGATCTTAAGCTTTCTAAGCCAGATTGAAAAGTTGGGACCGGTCAACTTATCATTATCTAATAATGACCTAAGTGACAATTGAGTGGCCATTTCTGCAAAGAATGACAACAAAGCCTAATCAGTAAATGAATCAATGTAATCAAGAAATTTGGATGTTAGTCCAAAGATCCTCCCACCATTTTGTACGAATCAATAGCCTCTACTTTAATCCGAAGAATTACTCCTAATTCTTTAGTGGGTACCGGAATCCACATAGACTATAGATGGGCCCGAGTGTGTCTCGGCTGTTTCTAAGAGTAGGTTCATAACCAATTATTTCACCAAACAACTCCCAGTAATATCCTTTTGCCACAGGACACTTCAGCAGGTGTGTGTCACCTCCACTGAAAAACCTGGTCAGGTCCAACCATCAACTTGCTGCAATAAGTTCATCACATCAGTAGATGACCAAGCCCGAGTGTGGCTCGGCTCACCTGACCACCTATTTAATGGATGCAACCGATTCAACATTAATTGAGTGACAATCCCAATAGCCGATGAGCACCAGGCGTGTATCGCCTCCAATGATCATAAACATATTGGACTCATTATCATTTCAACGTAATGGGAGGCTATGACACGGTCATCTTCCATTAACCGCACCATTTTTAAGAACTTGATAATTTAGAGGATTTTTATGAAACAGGAAAAGCTGACTAACCTTGATCCTCCCACTGGCTTCTTCAAATCAGAGGTTAATAAGAACAGGTCTGAGTCAGTGCACCTAAATCGGTCCGACCGATTTTCTTATTGGGCATGGGTCAACAAGAGTTAATCAGAGATCTGGTCAAAAGAGATTCACCTAGATGGCCAGGTAAGTGAAATCAGAGGAAGGGTATGCCATTAACTTGACTGGATCGAAACCCAGCAAGTAGCTCCCAATTAAAAACCTACTGATAACAGTTGCCTTAGACACCAACTGGTTCATCAATTTCAATTCGATCAATATCAAAACTCAGTGCTCAACCGCGGAGCCCAAATCAACATCCATTTGGTCTTATCAAGAGACATGGACTTGATCAACTACAACTATTGCAAAGATCAAGAGTTACCTTGATCGAATCCAAAGTAAACATTTTAAATTAGATTTGACCAGTTATTGTTCCATATTTTGATTTTGACCATTGGGTCTAACCCAACCAGATTTGATTAGATAACCCATTATCCCCATGATTTATGCAATGTCTTAGATGTTTAAATCACATTTAAAATCTAAGATCTACATCAATACTTAATTCACAATTAAGTGTATTGCATTATTCATGTCTTATCTTTTGCATGCATTACAACTTTGAATCATTAAAACCCCTTTTAATGTTCAAGTTAAATGGTTTCCACATGCATACAAACATGTCTATTCATCATATGAATAACATCATAAAATAATATAATCAGTTTACATCATATGTAAATGATCACATTTTGCATAGATATTTGATATCACAAAGAACCTGGACGAGCTCTGATACCACTGATAGTATGCGTGCAGTGGGCTAAGCATGAATTTCAGAAAATTTTTATGCGGAAAGAACAGGTTAAGCATTTTAACCCATAACATGCTTGATATTTTAGATATTTTAACTCTGGTACCAGTCGAAGACAGTCTTCAACTGCATATCACATGTGGCGCAAGCTCAGTCCCAATACATAGGGTGACACCCGCGCGTGCCTATCAAAGCACTCATCATATGAGCCCCCGGATGGAGAGCCACGCTTCGTCACACGATCACTCGTGAGAGTTTCCGGAAATCGGATAGTCTCCACTAATCCTTTGCTTTGATACCAAATTTCACAAAGCCCTCAGATCCCGAGGATTGTGATTCAAATAAATATGCATAAATCACAACTTCTTGTGATCTGAAGATTGAGATCATATCTCAACCATAAAAGAGATCAGGTCTTTTACCTTTAGAAGGGGGTTCCTTCAAGGATGCTTCGCAGCCGCACAAGCGTCCGGCCTCGATGACTCGTCCACGCGAAGCTCCGGAATGATCAGCTTTCCGGGAAGTGCTAGCTCGCAGGGAGGCAGAAGGTTGGCTGAAAGGGAGAAGGAAGAAGATGGACCTTCACAGCTTAAGAACTCCTTCTTGGGCTTTCACCTTCAGAGCTACTCTCTCCTCTCACTCTCTTTCTCTTGTGCCCTTTTTGTGTAGAGAAGAAGGAAGAGGGGTGGCCTATTTATAGGCCAAGAAGAAGGTGAGGTGTCCCTATGAGGTGTCCTATGAGGTATCCTGCCAGGACACATGTCACACATGCAAGAAAAAGAGGTATCCTGCTCCGCCACGTGTCATGCATGCAAAGGGGTGAGGTGGCCTGGAGGGCGATGCCATGGATGACCTCATGAGGCAAATGAGGTCATGGATGACATCAGGAGGAGTGTGAGGTGTCCAGGCCCGCCACATGTCACACATGCAAGCAAAAGAGGTGTCCTGCTTCGCCACATGTCGCGCATGCAAGCAAAAGAGGTGTCTTGCTCCACCACGTGTCACTCATGCAAAAGGATGACGTGGCCTGGAGGGCGATCGGGATGTGGGTCCCACATACAGTATGTGGGTCCCACCTAAGCAGGACGTGGGTCCCACATACAGTATGTGGGTCCCACATAGGCAGGACGTGGGTCCCACATGGGCAAGAAGTCCAAGTCCAATTTGACTCAAGCCAAATCTAATTTGGTAGGGGGCAAATTGAGTCTAATCAGTGATCCAATCACCAATTAACTTTTCACGCAACAATTGCTTAGGGCAATCAGTCAATCACATTGACAATTTTACCTCTAGACGATTTTCAATCGTCAATCAGCCATTTGATCAATTCAGAAACTTCTACGCGTGTGACCTCACAGGTTCGAGCCTAAGCCGGTAGTACAAGAACACTTCCTGCACTAATCGAAATAACCATCTAGCAATGGGATCCGATGACCGGATAGGCCGAATAGATGCAAAGCAACATTCTAGAACTTATGGACTATGGTTACCGCATAATTCATCCTCTTGACCAGAAAATGCCCAGGGTGGGTTCAGAGACTGTCTACCCTGAAACGATCCATCCGGAAATATGTTTCAATTCAATAAGTCAAGTGATAGAGATTTGACTTTTTCTGGCCAGGGTACTACTTAATTGAAAACACAAAGCATTCACCCTTATTTCTAAAAGAGGTCAATCCAATCTTGATCTGCAACTGACTACCATAAGTACTTGACTGGACCCAGAAACCTTTCGTCGCTGGATTAGAAATCCAAGTAGTCCGGCACCAAAGTACAGTGAGTTGCTTGCAAGCCACCAGTTGCAATCTTAGGTCTAAAGGATACATATACCCATATCCACTCGGAACAACTCTTGACAAGAGAGAGTCCATCAATTGGTCACATTCAGTGAACGTACACTACCATTCACCTGTATACCATACTAGTATCTCTATACTCTTTGGTTTGGAAGACAACCAACAATTATGATACACAATGACCTACGCCCGATAATACTATCGTCCTATTAATAGTATATCATATGGTCATGAATATTTAAGGACCTGTGTGACAAAATCATATTTCATTACACAATGCAGTCCTAAGGACTTCGTCATATCGGAGTTTGTGAAGATGTTCTGGTGATGAATAAATACCATGTTATTTATAATTGATTCAAATACATTTACAATCAACAATTGATTGGATTTAGGACATAATTCCCAACATTCATGTATTGGCTCAATGTGAATAGGTTCACTAGGCTCAATTACTCGTTGCTCTTCAGAGACTTTCTCTTCGAGCTCAATTTTTCTCCCACTGCCTCTATCAAGGATAGATTGTTTTTCCAAGAAGATGGCATGTCGGCTCACAAATACTTTGTGATCCTCTGGGATGTAAAAATTATATCCTAATGACTCTTTAGGATATCCAATAAAACGAGCACCAATTGTTCTAGCCTCTAACTTGTCTGCCTGTTGTCGCTTGACTTAGGCCGGACATCCCCAAATCTTGAGATAACCAAGACTTGGTTTCTTACCATGCCATATCTCATACGGTGTGGTAGGAACGGACTTAGAGAAAACTCTATTCAATATGTAGATAGTTGTAAGTAAGGCATCTCCCCACAAGAATAAGGGTAAGTCAGTGAAGCTCATCATGGACCTGACCATATCCAATAGGATCTAATTCCTCCTTTCTGACACTCCGTTGAGTTGAGGTGTTTCAGAAGGTATTCATTGTGAAACTATACCATTTTATTTGAGATTATCGCGAAACTCTCCACTAAGGTATTCTCCTCCTCGATCTGATCGAAGAACCGTAATGAGTTTTCCTGTCTATTTTTCTACTTCAAATCTGAATTATTTGAACCTTTCAAATGCTTCAGATTTATGTCTCATATGATCGACAAAACTATACCGTGAGAAATCATCGGTAAAAGTAATAAGGTAGAAAAATTGACCCCTAGTCTGCACATCGAATGGGCCACACACATCAGTGTGTACTAGGGCAAGTATTTCAGTGGACCTCTCCCCGTGTCCTACAAAGGGTAATTTGGCCATTTTTTCTTGAAGGCAGGATTCACAAATCGGATATGACTCAGAAGTCAATGAACTCAAAAGTCCATGTTTCTCCAATTTGTTAATTCTGTCTTCTCCTATATGACCAAGTCTGAGGCGCCATAAATACTTTTGATTTATCTCATTTCTAGATCTTTTAGATCCTATGGTACTCACTGTATGCTCAGATACGTTCACAGATACATCCATGTGTAAGTGATAGAGACCGTCAATCATAAAACCACATCCAAACAGTTTATTTCGCAAATAAATGGAAATGTAGTCTTTATTGAAATTAAATTCAAAATGTTTCTGTGCTAGACAAGATACAAAAATCAGATTTCTGCTAGCACTAGGTATAAAATAATAATCTCTAAGTATCAAACTAAATCCTGATGGTAAATGCAAAGGAAATGTGCCCACAGTATAACAGCAGCAACTTTTACTCCATTGCCAACCCGTAGGGTAACTGCACCTTCCGTAAGACTTCGACTTTCTTTTAGATCCTGCATGGTAGCGCACAAGTGAACACTAGAACCATAGTCTATAACCCAACTGAAAATAGAAGAAACCGTTAGATTAGTTTCAATAATGAGCATATTAAACATACCTTCAGAAGGCGTGTCACCCTTCTTACTCTTTATGTTTCCCATGTAGATAGGACAGTTACTCTTCCAATGGCCGTCTTCATTGCAATGGAAACATTTTTCTTTGGGTTCGGCCTTCTTCTTAGGAACTTCTTTCTTCAGCTTTTTCTCGATCTTCTGCTTCTTCGCAGGCTTCTTCTTCTTCCCAGTAGACTTTCTCTTGGAAGTAGAAGTTAGCTCAGCAGCGAGAAATATGCCCGTTGAACCTTTCAAGGCTCCCTCAGTTGTCACCAACATATTCAACAATTCAAGTTTGGTGCATTCAATTTTATTCGTATGGTAGTTCACAATAAACTGCCCATATGAAGATGACAACGCTTGTAGGATCAAATTCGTTTGCAAATCCTTGTGCATGGTCATGCCAAGCTTCTCAAGCTCCTCAAGATCCTTGATCATGGTCAAACCATGTTCATGGACAGACTGCCCATCGCGCATCTTGGCTTTGAAGAGCCGCTTGGACACTTCAAATCTCGCTGCGCGACTCTGTTCACCATACAACTCTTGTCGGTGATCAAGTATGTCCTTAGCAGTCTTCATTCTCTCATGCTGGCATTGCAATTCGTTGGACATAGATGCCAAAATGTAGCACCTAACCTTATTGTCGTCATCCAACCATTTTTGCATGCGTCTCACGCTGCACATTGGTTGCACGGGTTGGTAACAACGGAAGTTCATGGTCAAGAACATAAGCTATCTTTTCGCAACTCAAGACAATCTTCAAGTTGCGGAGCCAATCTTTATAATTTGCTCCGGTCAACCTATTATTATCCAGGATTCGAACTATCGGGTTGGAAGCCATTAACATCTGTAGAGAGTAAAGATTCTAATTAGAAATTTGTATTTGACATTAATTTATTTTAGGGACTCTAAAAACAAAATTGGATCAAATCCTCCCACTATTTCTCGAATTTCTCACACTCCCCTGGTAAAGATACGGAAACCTGCGACTTAGGATTTTGAGTAGGATGTTGTGGTCCCACCAATCTACATGTCACCTCACCTAACAGTTATTGGAGATACATAGACGATGAGTGTACAACTCTTGTACAATGCTTCGTAAGCATATTGAGCTAACCTAGTCTCCAAGTCATAAGGACCTCACCTAACAGTTATTGGACCCGTACCTTGGTTAAGTCAAACCCAACGTATATCCCATGAAAATAAAGCTGTGATTGGGTCCTCACCTAACAATTATTGGAGCCCAACTCCACCCTTACCCCACAACATCTCATGTTAATAGAGAGGTCCAATCCCCCAATGCAACTAGCCCACTGTATCCAGCCGAGACTAATCAACACCGGAAAGATCTTAGCAACTCTACTACGGTGGAAGACCAATCGAATTAATATTGGGTAATCAGATCTTAGTGATTCCAACCCTTTGCTTTTCATAGGAGGTAATCGATCAATTGGCCAGGTAAGCAGGTGGGAGGCTCCCCTTACTCAGAGAGTAAGGTCCTAATTAAGTAACCACCTTTGAGCTTTCCTAGACACCAATTAGATCAATTAATCAAATATGGCTAGCTCAATGTATCATTCTCTCGATTGATTTAGGGAGGTTTTAGGTCTCTTGGGATTTACATCTAATGTAACCATCTACCCCATACCATATGTCATTTGATTTACATCTTATGTAAATGTCACATTGGTTCAGGTTTATATCCTATGTAATTATGAAACCCTTTCATATATTATGTGATTACATTTTATGTAAATGACATAATTGTTTCAGTTTACATCTTATGTAAATGTCCTATTATTTAAGGGTTTTATTTACATCTCATGCAAATAAATTTTGTTTAACTAATACATACATCTCATGTATACATTGTTTTAAACATAACCTTAAACAAGTATGAACATTATGATTACCACATGCATCTCGTGTATATTTTCATATCTGAAACTTTAAACCTATTATGCTATTCTTTGGATTTCAGATCATGCATTACTTGATTTAGAATATTGTAATCTAATTACAATTCTAAAACAATCTGCAAGATCATAGCAAATAAAAATCTGCATGCTGAAAATTTCAGCAACCTGAAATTTCAGTACGCAGAAAATCCAGCAAACATAATTTCTTTAAAAATCAGATTAAAAATATGGTAATTAATCCTTAAGTCCTAATCATGATCCCTAGAACTATGGCTCTGATACCACTGCTGAGTTATGCCTCGTTTGATGCGACGTTCGCCGGGGAATTCGAACGGAACGTCGTTCATCGTATGAATGCGCCTCGGATCGTAGAATTCAAAAATTTTTCCGGATCCAGATTCAGAAGATCTTTGAACTCATTAGGGAGGAAAGATTAGGATATGAGGAGGGTTGATTAAGATTTATAAAATTGAAACAAAAATCAGAAGTTTTAGCTTTCAAGATCTCATCTTCAAAAATTCTGCAGGTGTAGAATACCGCAGCCTGATGATCTATTCTAGGATACTGTTTGAGCCGCACAATTGTCCGACCTCTACAGGTATCCACATGAGAATTTAATCATCTGAGATAAGGTCTTACCGGAGTGCTAGCTCCTTGCAAAGATCTCTCATGACTATCAAAAGAGATAGAAGAAATTCTACAACATACCTCTTTGAAGAAGAACCCTTTCTTCTTTGATCTTACTCGCAACGGAGGAAGAGGAAGGAGGAACCTTTGCGCGTGGATCTTCCTTGCCTTGATGCCGTAGAAGAAAAGGATGCAGAGGACCCCCTTGCTGCCATGGAGAAGGAGGAAGAATGGGCTTGGGCATGGAGGAAAGAACTCCTTTCCTTGGGCGAATTGATCTCTTCCTAGGTTCTTCTTCTTTCTTTCTTTCCAACACTTGGAAGAAGATGAATTTGATCTTCCTTGCTGTCGTGGGAAGAAGAGGGGAAGCCTCTTGCTGCCGTGGGAAGGAAGAAGAAAAGAGAAAGGGAGGCGTGGAGAGGAAGAGGAGAGAATTAATTCATAATATCTCCCTTGCTACCGTTTTATAGATTGGGTTTAGGGCTTCTCCTAATCTTATTAGGAGTATGAGACTATAACCCACCCTTGAATTAATGCCAAGTGTCCAATCCTTATGCTTATAGATGCATGACATGTGTCCACTTAATCAATTGATTAATTTTCTAATCATATTAGGATTCCTAATCTCATTAGGAGAATTAATTGATTTGGGAGCATGCATCCTACGATGCCATGTGGACTCTAAAGTCCGCATAGTGTGAACACGACTTAAATCATATTCATCCTACGATGACATGTGGTCTTTAAAATCCGCAGAATCCTTGGTTTAATCAAATTGACCCAATCATGAATCCAAATCAATTTGGGTCAAACCCAATTTGATTTGGCTCATTAAATCAGCCCAATTACAATCCAATTGCAATCAATTCCAGTTAAGTCTTCTTCCATTAACTCACTAACACTTAGTGGGTTAATTCAATCACCAATCATATTGATGATTGATTTCTATTATGATTCCAAATTACAATTATGATAGTCTGACTAATTAAATCTTTTATGTGTGTGACCCCGTAGGTTCTATTCTGACTGGTAGTGAGATATATTGAGATCTCCATCTCAATATCACTGAAACTCTTTTCAGTGGACTGAAACGATTTCAGTTCTACTCTCAAGGTTAACTGATCACCAAGTAAATGCCTTCGAGTCTCACAATCCACTAGTGACACCTAGCAGATGTGGTGGCAACTCAGCAGAATGGAATGTCTGAATCTTTAGGTGCAGTTAGCATATGATACAATCCCTCTATCATGGATCTCGACGTGACGGAGGTTATGAATATCTCGTCAAATCCCACCGTCCGTCATATGTCAAATTTATACGACTTCCAGTTCGAGATATGGAAAACTCTTTTTCCAAAATACCTGATCAGAAATTTATCGTACTCAGTCTCATAAATCATATAGGATCACTCCTAACCTATCAAGATCGATAGATCCCATCTAGATGCAACCCTATTCCAAAATGAACCTACTATAGCCAATCCGCACTACAAGGATCCGAATGGCTAGGGCCCAAGTTCACATGCTCGTCAAACTACAGCAACCTCACAGTGAATAGCTGAGGCATCGCAAGTCAAAGGACCAGTCATACAACTGCAGCATAAGTAGTCACTGATGAATGGATAGACATCCATGTGACTACTATCTTTGGTCACGCTCAGTACCTTATTCTCTAACAAGTACTCGCATAATCTCTCTAGTGTCTCTACATCGTGGACTCGAGACTCGTCCATCTGACTAAATGATCTGTGCACTAAACTCAGCGGATCGATCACCATCCCTCGTGATGGATCCATCGATCAGGAGCATTTAGAAATTAATCCCTAATGATACATGCCTCAAATTCTCAACTCCTTGAGAATATGTGTCATCATCTATTAATTTCTTGGACGATTCATGGACAGATACAAATATGAATGAAAAACAAATTGCCCAATCTTATTTATTAATAAGTGTTAAATTGCAAATTTGTACCCCAGATTACAAATATGTATCAGCCACGTTGGCTTCTAGGGCATACTTCTAACATAAGATCCCTTATGCATCGAAAATAGGGATCCTCATGTATGCCATGCTAAGTACTTGACTTGATATAGCACATGCTGTGAGTGTCATGAGCAGATATCAGTCAAATCCAGACGAGGAGCACTAGATAGCTGTGAAAAATATTCTTAAGTACTTGATGAGAAGGACTAAGGATATGTTTTTGGTCTTTGGGGGAGGCACAGAGTTAAAGGTAGAAGGATATACTGATTCAGACTTCATGACTGACCCTGATGATAGAAAGTCTACATCAGGATATGTATTTTTATGCAATGGAGGATCGGTAAATTGGAAGAGTTCCAAGTAACCGATTATTGCAGATTCTACCATGGAAGCAGAGTACATTGCTGCATCGGATGCTGCGAAGGAAGCATTCTGGTACAAAAAATTTGTCGAAGAGCTAGGAGTCATGTCATCAGATGCCATAATCCTTTTCTGCGACAACAACGACACCATAGCACTGGCTAAAGAGCCAAGGTCTCACCAAAAGTCCAAGCACATAGAGCGGCAATTTCATCTAATTCGCGACTACCTCGAAAAGAAGTATGTAGAGGTGCAGAGAGTAGACTTCACTGATAACTTGGCGGACCCATTCACTAAGCAACTGAGTCAGAAAAAATTAAAAGTCCATCTTGAAAAAGTAATAAAGTAATAAAGTAATAAAGTAGAAAATTTGACCCCTAGCCTGCACATCGAATGGGCCACACACATCAGTGTATACTAGGGCAAGTATTTCCGTGGACCTCTCTCCGTATCCTACAAAGGATAATTTGACCATTTTTTCTTGAAGGCAAGATTCACAAATCGAATATGACTCAGAAATCATTGAACTCAAAAATTCATGTTTCTCCAATTTGTTAATTCTGTCTTCTCCTATACGACCAAGTCTGAGGTGCTACAGATACTTTTGATTTATCTCATCTCTAGATCTTTTAGATCCTATGGTACTCACTGTATGCTCAGATACGTTCATAGATACATCCATATGTAAGTGATGGAGACCGTTAATCATAAAACCACGTCCAAACAATTTATTTCGCAAATAAATGGAAACATAGTCTTTATTGAAATTGAATTCATAATGTTCCTATGCCAGACAAGATACATAAATCAGATTTCTGCTAGCACTAGGTACAAAATAACAATCTCTAAGTATCAAACTAAATCCTGACGGTAAATAAAAAGGAAATGTGCCCACAGCAACAGCAGCAACTCTTGCTCCATTGCCAACCCGTAGGGTTACTGCACCTTCCGTAAGCCTTCTACTTTTCTTTAGATCCTGCATGGTTGTGCACAAGTGAACACCAGAACCAGAGTCTATAATCCAATTAAAAATAAAAGAAACCGTTCGATTAGTTTCAATAATGAACATGTTAGACATACCTTCAGAAGGTGTGTCACCCTTCTTGCTCTTTATGTTTTCCATGTAGATAGGATAGTTTCTCTTCCAATGGCCATCTTAATTGCAATGGAAACATTTTCATTTGGGTTCGGCCTTCTTCTTAGGAACTTTCTTCTTCGCCTTTTTCTCGGTCTTCTGCTTCTTCGCAGGTTTCTTCTTCTTCCCAGTAGACTTTCTCTTGGAAGTAGAAGCTAGCTCAGCTGCGAGAACAGTGCCCCTTGAACCTTTCAAGGCTCCCTCAGTTATCACCAATATATTCAACAATTCAAGCTTGGTGCATTCAATTTTATTCATATGGTAGTTTACAATAAACTGCCCATATGAAGATGACAACAATTGTAGGATCAAATTCGTTTGCAAATCCTTGTGCATGGTCATGCCAAGCTTCTCAAGCTCCTCAAGATTCTTGATCATGGTCAAACCATGTTCATGGATAGACTGCCCATCGTGCATCTTGGCTTTGAAGAGCCATTTGGATACTTCAAACCTCGCTGTGCGACTCGATTCACCATACAACTCTTGTAGGTCAATCATGTCCTTGGCGGTCTTCATGCTCTCATACTGGCATTGCAATTCGTTGGACATGGATGCCAAAATGTAGCACCTAACCATATTGTCGTCATCCAACTATTTTGCATGCGTCTCACGCAGCTCATTTGTTGCACGGGCTGGTAACACTGGGAGTTCATGGTCAAGAACATAAGCTATCTTTTCGCAACTTAAGACGATCTTCAAGTTGCGGAGCCAATCTTTGTAGTTTGGTCTGGTCAACCTATTGTTATCTAGAATTCGAACTATCAGGTTGGAAGCCATTGACATCTGCAGAGAGTAAAGATTCTAATTAGAAATTTGTATTTAACATTAATTTGTTTTAGGAACTTTTAAAACAAACTTGGATCAAATCCTCCTACTCTTTCTCGGATCTCTCACACTCTCCTAGTAAAGATACGGAAACCTGCGGTCCCACCAATCTACATGTCACCTCACCTAACAGTTATTGGAGACACATAGACGATGAGTGTACAACTCTTGTACAATGCTTCGTAAGCAAATTGAGCTAACCTGGTCTTCAAGTCATAAGGAACTCACCTAACAGTTATTAGACCCGTTCTTTGGTTAAGTCAGATCCACCGTATATCCCGCGAAAATAAAGCTGTGGTTGGGTCTTCACCTAACAGTTATTGGAGCCCAACCCATCTTTACCCCACAACATCTTATGTTAATAGTGATAGAGACGCAACTAGCCCATCTAAAGATCCTTTGCATGGAATTGAAGGTCCTATGACTAGGGCCAAGACTAAGAGGATGAAACAAGCTTTGGAAAGCCTGATCATAAGAATCAAAGAAAAAGAAGACCAACGTGAGATAGAGGCTGCACCTAATTGGGTCACTTTCATACAATTGGGTGAAGATGCTTTGAGTCCAACCTGAAGACAACACTTTGGAAAGTCCAAATCACATAACAAAAAGCATTCATGGGAAGGCCAACTTTCCTATTGTATTTGGATTTTCGTGCATATTTTTGGGGTGATTTTTCAGATGATATTTTGTATTCCCCCGAGTCACATTCAGACTTTCTTGTAGTTCCCAAAGTCACTATAATTACTTTGGGATCTTTTTCCTAAGTTCTGGTTACTTTTTTAGGAGTAGGTGTAACATGCTTTTTTCCAAGCCTTGGTAAACGCAGCCTTGGTAAATGTATGACAAGTGTGCTATGTAATTTCCTAGGAGTTGCTTCTCTTTGAAGCCATTTCACCTTAAAATAGCACCCGATTGTACTTGAGAGGGGGAGGACGCATGAATGAAATTTGAGAGTTTCTCTTATGTGAGAGCTTCACCTTTGTTCTTGGATTAGAACTTGATAGTGTTGGTTCTACCGGCAGGTCGCGGCTAGGGTCACGCTTCTTTTGATAACTTTGGTACTACCGGCAGGTCGCGGATAGGGTCAAGTTCCTCTTTCTCTATCTGTTTCCAGGACGGTCCGAAGTGTGCTCTTATCAATTGGTATCAGAGCCCGGTTCCTGAAATCAAGTGTTATCTAGCCTTTGTGTGTTTATCTTGTTTAATTCAAAGAAAAAAAAAGTGTTCCGCTGTTGTTTATCTCTATATCCTTGGTGACATCTTCCTTTAATCGATTCGTGTCATCTTCCTTTGTTCCTTTCTGTTCTGCTATTTCAAAAAAAAAAAAAGAGGAAGAAAGAAGAAGAAGAAAAAAAAAAAAAGAAGAAAAATTCGGGGCAGATTTTGCTTCTAATTTCCTTGTTGGTTCTTTAACGCTTCCATTGAATTGTTCTCAATTCAAACCTTCCTTGAACCCTTTGTTGGTTCCAATTAAATTGTTCCTTGCGAGTTCTTGTTCCCTAAGGTTATCATCGACTTCTTACTGTTTCCTGTTGTGTAGAAACATCCAAAAGGTTCTTATTTAAGAGCTCATAAGGTGAAGCTAAGTGGTAAAAGGCAAGAGGGTGAGATCATCATCAAGGAAAAGCCATAAAAGAGTGTCCACCAGAGAGAGGAGTGTGTGAGGACCTATTCTGTTTATACTAATCTTTTGATTGCAGCATATAAAGATGAGTAGTGAAGGTAGTAAACAACCAGATGTTGATATGAAGTTATGGATGAAAGCCATTGCTGATCAACTTACTAAGCTTGGTGCACGAATGAATGATTTGGAATCACCAAGCAGACTCAAACCTTTGAGGGGGCGGCTGTTTGAAGAAGGAGAAGAAGAGGAGTATTCGGATGGAAGAAGTAATGGAAGGAGGCAAAGAGATGAATCAAGAAAAGACAGTCATTTGGGAAGTATTAAGATGACAATCCCTGCATTCCAAGGTAAAAATGATCCTGAATTATATTTAGAGTGGGAGAGAAAGGTTGAACATGTGTTTGAATGTCATAATTATTCCGAGGAAAAGAGGGTTAAACTAGCCATTATTGAGTTCCATGTAGTATTTGGTGGGATCAAATTGTGACTAGTAGACGTAGAAATGGGGAGAGGCCTATTGGTACATGGGATGAGATGAAGGCTGTCATGAGAAAAAGGTTTGTACCCAGCCACTACTATAGAGATTTGCACAGGAAATTGCAAAGTCTAACTCAAGGCTCCATGAGTGTGGAAGATTACTATAAGGAGATGGAAATAGCCATGATTAGAGCCAATGTTGAAGGAGATAGCTGATGTGGTAGAATTGCAACATTATATAGAGATGGAGGATTTGCTGCACAAAGCTATTCTAGTGGAAAGGCAATTGAAAGCTAAGAGTACTTCCAAATTTACTACTAGTTCTTCATGGAAATCGAATTGGCAAAACAACAAATCTGTGTCAAAGCCAAAAGAAGATGCAAAGGCCAAAAATTCGATTGCTGCACCTAAAGGTAAAATGGAAACTAATTCATCCTCTAGATCTCGTGATATCAAATGTTTCAGGTGTCAAGGAGTTGGACATATTGCTTCTCAATGTCCAAATAAAAGAGCCATGATACTGCTGGATAATGGAGACATAGAGAGTGTGAGCTCAAGTGATGATGACATGCCACCATTGGAGGATTGTAGTGATGTTGAAGTTGCGGAACCTGTTGTTGGAGATGTGCTTGTTACTAGGCGTGCTCTCAACATGCAACCTAAGGCGGGTGGTAATGAGGAGCAACATGAGCATATATTTCATACAAGATGCCATATAAACGACGAGGTATGCAGCTTAATCATTGATAGTGGAAGTTGTACTAATGTTGCTAGCACCTTGTTGGTTGAAAAATTGAGTTTGCCCACATTAAAGCACCCTAATCCATATAGACTTCAGTGGCTGAATGATTGTGGAGACATAAGGGTGACTAAGCAAGTGATGATTTCATTTTCCATTGGCAAATACAAGGATGAAGTTCTTTGTGATGTGGCACCTATGCATGCTGGACATCTACTTCTTGAGCGTCCGTGGCAATTTGATAGAAGGGTTATTCATGATGGGTACAAAAATAGATACACTCTTGTTATGAACAATCACACCATTGTTTTAACACCTCTCCAACCAACCGAGGCCAATGCTGATCAAATCAGAATTACAAGAGAGTGTAAGTTGAGAGAGGAGCAATTGAGCATTCAAGAAAAAGAGAGGAAAGATAAGAAAAATGAGAGTGAGCAGAAGAAAGAAAAGAATAAATCAGAATCCAAAGAAGAGAAAAAAAAGAGAGTGAGTGCATTTGCAAGCAAAAGAGAGGTTGAGAGTGCCTTGTTAACAAAAGAGCAGCTACTTGTGCTCATACACAAGGATGTTTATTTCACTAACGAACTCAATTCTTTTTTGCCTAGTATGGTTGCTTCTTTGTTACAGGAATTTGGTGATATTTTTTCAGAAGAAATTCTCCATGGATTACCTCCACAAGAGGTATTGAGCATCAGATTGACTTAATTCCAGGTTCTTCAATCCCAAATAGACCAACCTACAGAACAAGTTCAGAGGAAGCAAAAGAAATTCAAAGGCAAGTAGATGAGTTGCTGCAAAAAGGATTTGTGAGGGAGAGTCTTAGCCCATGTTCTGCTCCTGTGATCTTGGTTCCGAAGAAAGATGGGACGTGGCGCATGTGTACGGACTGCCGAGCCATAAATAAAATCACTGTAAAGTATCGATATCCTATTTCTAGATTGGATGATATGCTTGATGAATTGCATGGTACGTGTGTGTTTTCTAAAATAGATTTGAAGAGTTGATACTATCAAATTCGCATGAAAGAAGGTGATGAATGGAAAACAGCTTTTAAAACAAAATATGGTTTATATGAGTGGATGGTGATGCCATTTGGCTTATCTAATACACCCAGCACCTTCATGAGGTTAATGAACCATGTTTTGCGTTCTTTCATTGGGAACTTTGTTGTAGTGTATTTTGATGATATTTTGATTTATAGCAAAACCTTAGATGAACATGTTAATCATTTGCATGTTGTTCTTAATGTTTTGAGAGAAAACAAATTATATGCTAATCTTAAAAAGTGTTCATTCTGCCATGAATCTATTGGGTTTATGGGTTTTGTTGTAAGCTCGAAAGGAATAAGTGCGGATGAGGAGAAGGTAAAGGCAATTAGAGAATGGCCTACTGATAAGAGCATACTTCGGACCGTCCTGGAAACAGGTAGAGAATGAGGAACTTGACCCCAACCGCGACCTGCCGGTAGAACCAAAGTTATCAAAAGAAGCGTGACCCTAACCGCGACCTGCCGGTAGAACCAACACTATCAAGTTCTAATCCAAGAACAAAGGTGAAGCTCTCACATAAGAGAAACCCTCAAATTTCATTCATGCGTTCTTCCCCTCTCAAGTACAATCAGGTGCTATTTTAAGGCTGAAGTGGCTTCAAAGAGAAGCAACTCCTAGAAAATTACATAGCACTACTTGTCATGCATTTTCCAAGGCTGCATTTACCAAGGCTTGGAAAAGATGCATGTTACACCTACTCCTAGAAAAGTAACCAGAACTTAGGAAAAAGATTCCAAAGTAATTATAGTGACTTTGGGAACTACAAGAAAGTCTGAATGTGACTTGGGGAATACAAAACATCATCTGAAATATCACCCCAAAAGTATGCACGAAAATCCAAATATAATAGGAAAGTTGGCCTTCCCATGAATGCTTCTTGTCATGTGATTTGGACTTTCCAAAGTGTTGTCTTCAGGTTGGACTCAAAGCATCTTCACCCAATTGTATGAAAGTGACCCAATTAGGTGCAGCCTCTATCTCACGTTGGTCTTCTTTTCCTTTGATTTTTATGATCAGGCTATCCAAAGCTTGTTTCATCCTCTTAGTCTTGGCCCTAGTCATAGGACCTTCAATTCCATGCAAAGGATCTTTAGATGGGCTGGTTGCGTCTCTATCATTGGTTGCGTCTCTATCATTCCCTCCCTCTTCAAAAGGATTCGTCCTCGAATCAGATTCATCACCTACATCAAACAAAGATAGATCAGCCACATTAAAGGTAGCACTTACATTACCATATTCACTTGGCAAGTCCAACTTGTAGGCATTGTCATTGATCTTCTCTAGAACTTGGAAGGGACCATCTCCTCTTGTTTGCAGCTTAGATTTTCTTTGAGTGGGAAACCTCTCCTTCCTCATATGAACCCAAACCCAATCTCCTGGTTCAAAAATAACTTTAATACGCCCCTTATTTGCTTGCTTTGCATATTGCTCATTCTTCCTCTCAATGTTGGCTCGAACTTTTGCATGCAGTTCCCTAATAGTATCCGTCTTTTTCTTATCATCCAAATTGGTACACTCATTAGTAGGCAAAGGTAAGATGTCTAAAGGAGTTAAAGGATTAAATCCATACACAACTTCAAAAGGAGAATAAGAAGTAGTAGAATGAACAGTTCTATTATAAGCAAACTCAACATGTGGCAAGCATTTCTCCCAATTTTTCAAATTCTTTTGAATGATAGCACGCAACAAGGTAGTAAGTGTTCTATTTACTACTTCAGTTTGTCCATCCGTTTGAGGATGTGCAACAGTAGAAAATAAGAGTTTTGTTCCTAGTTTATTCCACAAAGTTTCCAAAAATGACTTAGGAACTTTACATCCCTATCACTTACTATTGTTCTAGGCAATCCATGCAAGCACATTATCTCTTTAAAGAATAGATCAGCAATATGTGTTGCATCATTGGTTTTAGAGCATGCAATGAAATGTGCCATTTTACTAAACCTATCAACAACGACAAATATACTATCTTTGCCATCTTGAGATCGAGGTAATCCTAACACGAAATCCATTGAAATATCAGTCCAGGGTTGATTAGACACAGGCAAAGGTGTATAGAAGCCATGGGGCATGACTTTAGATTTAGCTTGTTTACGTGCTATGCACTTATCACAGACCGATTGCACATCATGCTTCATGTTAGACCAACAAAAATGCTCATGCAATATTTCTAAGGTCCTTTTTATCCCAAAATGTCCCATCAATCCACCACCATGACTTTCTCTAACTAGTATTTCACGCAAGGAACAAACAGGCACACACAACTTATTTTTCTTAAACAAGAAACCATCATGCCTATAATAGTCCCCAAAAGCATGTTTAGAACAAGAATCCCATACTTGGCCAAAGTCAGAATCATTAGCATATAAGTCCTTTATAAACTCAAAACCAAGTAATTTAGTTTGCAAAGAAGTAAGCAATGCATACCTTCTGGACAATGCGTCAGCCACTTTATTTTCCTTACCATTCTTGTACTTGATTACATAAGGAAACATCTCAATGAATTCCAACCACTTGGCATGTCTTTTTTGAAGCTTACCTTGAGATCTTAGAAACTTCAAGCTTTGATGGTCAGAATGAATTATGAATTCCCTTGACCACAAGTAGTGTTGCCAAGTTTGCAAAGCTCTCACCAAAGCGTACAACTCTTTGTCATACGTGGAATAATTCAATGATGCCCCATTAAGCTTTTCACTAAAGTAAGCAATTGGCTTAGAGTCCTGCATTAGTACGGCCCCTATGCCAACACCAGATGCATCACATTCAATTTTAAAAGCTTTATCAAAATTAGGCAAACAAAGCAAAGGTGCATTGGTCAATTTTTCTTTTAATGAATTAAAAGCTTCCTCATGCACTTCATTCCACTTAAACACAACATTCTTTTTAACAAGTTCATTCAAAGGTGCAGCAATAGAACTAAAGTTCTTTACAAACCTTCTATAAAAACTTGCTAAACCATGAAAACTTCTTACCTCATTTGCATTCTTAGGTGTAGGCCATTCTCTAATTGCCCTTACCTTCTCCTCATCCACACTTATTCCTTTCGAGCTTACAACAAAACCCAAAAACACAACAGATTCATGGCAAAATGAACACTTTTTAAGATTAGCATATAATTTTTTTTCTCTCAAAACATTAAGAACAACATGCAAATGATTAACATGTTCATCTAAGGTTTTGCTATAAATCAAAATATCATCAAAATACACTACAACAAATTTCCCAATGAAAGAACGCAAAACATGGTTCATTAACCTCATGAAGGTGCTGGGTGCATTAGATAAGCCAAATGGCATCACCATCCACTCATATAAACCATATTTTGTTTTAAAAGCTGTTTTCCATTCATCACCTTCTTTCATGCGAATTTGATAGTATCCACTCTTCAAATCTATTTTAGAAAACACACACGAACCATGCAATTCATCAAGCATATCATCCAATCTAGGGATAGGATATCGATACTTTACAGTGATTTTATTTATGGCTCGGCAGTCCGTACACATGCGCCACGTCCCATCTTTCTTCGGAACCAAGATCACAGGAGCAGAACACGGGCTAAGACTCTCCCTCACAAATCCTTTTTGCAGCAACTCATCTACTTGCCTTTGAATTTCTTTTGCTTCCTCTGGACTTGTTCTGTAGGCTGGTCTATTTGGGATTGAAGAATCTGGAATTAAGTCAATCTGATGCTCAATACCTCTTGTAGGAGGTAATCCATGGGGAATTTCTTCTGGAAAAATATCACCAAATTCCTGTAACAAAGAAGCAACCATACTAGGCAAAGAAGAATTGAGTTCGTTAGTGAAATAAACATCCTTGTGTATGAGCACAAGTAGCTGCTCTTTTGCTAACAAGGCACTCTCAACCTCTCTTTTGCTTGCAAATGCACTCACTCTCTTTTTTTTCTCTTCTTTGGTTTCTGATTTATTCTTTTCTTTCGTCTGCTGACTCTCATTTTTCTTATCTTTCCTCTCTTTTTCTTGAATGCTCAATTGTTCCTCTCTCAACTTACACTCTCTTGTAATTCTGATTTGATCAGCATAGGCCTCGGTTGGTTGGAGAGGTGTTAAAACAATAGTGTGATTGTTCATAACAAGAGTGTATCTATTTTTGTACCCATCGTGAATAACCCTTCTATCAAATTGCCACGGACGCCCAAGAAGTAGATGTCCAGCATGCATAGGTGCCACATCACAAAGAACTTCATCCTTGTATTTACCGATGGAAAATGAAATCATCACTTGCTTAGTCACCCTTATGTCTCCACAATCATTCAGCCACTGAAGTCTATATGGATTAGGGTGCTTTAATGTGGGCAAACTCAATTTTTCAACCAACAAGGTGCTAGCAACATTAGTGCAACTCCCACTATCAATGATTAAGCTGCATACCTTGTCGTTTATATGGCATCTTGTATGAAATATATGCTCACGTTGCTCCTCATTACCACCCGCCTTAGGTTGCATGTTGAGAGCACGCCTAGTAACAAGCACATCTCCAACAACAGGTTCAGCAACTTCAACATCACTACAATCCTCCAATGGTGGCATGTCATCATCACTTGAGCTCACACTCTCTATGTCTCCATTATCCAGTAGTATCATGGCTCTTTTGTTTGGACATTGAGAAGCAATATGTCCAACTCCTTGACACCTGAAACATTTGATATCACGAGATCTAGAGGATGAATTAGTTTCCATTTTCCCTTTAGTTTCCATTTTCCCTTTAGGTGCTGCAATCGAATTTTTGGCCTTTGCATCTTCTTTTGGCTTTGACACAGATTTGTTATTTTGCCAATTCGATTTCCATGAGGAACTAGTAGTAAATTTGGAAGTACTCTTAGCTTTCAATTGCCTTTCCACTAGAATAGCTTTGTGCAGCAAATCCTCCATCTCTATATAATGTTGCAATTCTACCACATCAGCTATCTCCTTCTTTAAACCTCCAATGAATCTAGCCATAGTTGCCTCTCGGTCTTCTTCAACATTGGCTCTAATCATGGCTATTTCCATCTCCTTATAGTAATCTTCCACACTTATGGAGCCTTGAGTTAGACTTTGCAATTTCCTGTGCAAATCTCTATAGTAGTGGCTGGGTACAAACCTTTTTCTCATGACAGCCTTCATCTCATCCCATGTACCAATAGGCCTCTCCCCATTTCTACATCTACTAGTCACCATTTGATCCCACCAAATACTAGCATAATCATGGAACTCAACAATGGCTAGTTTAACCCTCTTCTCCTCGGAATAATTATGACATTCAAACACATGTTCAACCTTTCTCTCCCACTCTAAATATAATTCAGGATCATTTTTACCTTGGAATGCAGGGATTGTCATCTTAATACTTCCCAAATGACTGTCTTTTCTTGATTCATCTCTTTGCCTCCTTCCATTACTTCTTCCATCCGAATACTCCTCTTCTTCTTCTTCTTCAAACATCCGCCCCCTCAAAGGTTTGAGTCTGCTTGGTGATTCCAAATCATTCATTCGTGCACCAAGCTTAGTAAGTTGATCAGCAATGGCTTTCATCCATAACTTCATATCAACATCTGGTTGTTTACTACCTTCACTACTCATCTTTGTATGCTGCAATCAAAAGATTAGTATAAACAGAATAGGTCCTCACACACTCCTCTCTCTGGTGGACACTCTTTTATGGCTTTTCCTTGATGATGATCTCACCCTCTTGCCTTTTACCACTTAGCTTCACCTTATGAGCTCTTAAATAAGAACCTTTTGGATGTTTCTACACAACAGGAAACAGTAAGGAGTCGATGATAACCTTAGGGAACAAGAACTCGCAAGGAACAATTTAATTGGAACCAACAAAGGGTTCAAGGAAGGTTTGAATTGAGAACAATTCAATGGAAGCGTTAAAGAACCCACAAGGAAATTAGAAGCAAAATCTGCCCCGATTTTTTTTTTTTTTTTCTTTTTTTCTTCTTCTTCTTTCTTCCTTCTCTCTTTTTTTTTTTTTTTTTTGAAATAGCAGTACAGAAAGAAACAAGGACGATGATACAAACCGATTAAAGGAAGATGTCACCAAGGATATAGAGATAAACAACAGCGGAACACCTTTTTTTTTTTTGAATTAAACAAGATAAACACACAAAGGATAGATAACACCTGATTTTAGGAATCGGGCTCTGATACCAAATGATAAGAGCACACTTCGGACCGTCCTGGAAACAGGTAGAGAATGAGGAACTTGACCCTAACCGCGACCTGCCGGTAGAACCAAAGTTATCAAAAGAAGCGTGACCCTAACCGCGACCTGCCGGTAGAACCAACACTATCAAGTTCTAATCCAAGAACAAAGGTGAAGCTCTCACATAAGAGAAACCCTCAAATTTCATTCATGCGTTCTTCCCCTCTCAAGTACAATCAGGTGCTATTTTAAGGCTGAAGTGGCTTCAAAGAGAAGCAACTCCTAGGAAATTACATAGCACTACTTGTCATGCATTTTCCAAGGCTGCATTTACCAAGGCTTGGAAAAGATGCATGTTACACCTACTCCTAGAAAAGTAACCAGAACTTAGGAAAAAGATTCCAAAGTAATTATAGTGACTTTGGAAACTACAAGAAAGTCTGAATGTGACTTGGGGAATACAAAACATCATCTGAAATATCACCCCAAAAGTATGCACGAAAATCCAAATATAATAGGAAAGTTGGCCTTCCCATGAATGCTTCTTGTCATGTGATTTGGACTTTCCAAAGTGTTGTCTTCAGGTTGGACTCAAAGCATCTTCACCCAATTGTATGAAAGTGACCCAATTAGGTGCAGCCTCTATGTAAACAAGCTAAATCTAAAGTCATGCCCCATGGCTTCTATACACCTTTGCCTGTGTCTAATCAACCTTGGACTGATATTTCAATGGATTTTGTGTTAGGATTACCTCGATCTCAAGGTGGCAAAGATAGTATATTTGTCGTTGTTGATAGGTTTAGTAAAATGGCACATTTCATTGCATGCTCTAAAACCAATGATGCAACACATCTTGCTGATCTGTTCTTTAAAGAGATAATGCGCTTGCATGGATTGCCTAGAACGATAGAAGTGATAGGGATGTGAAGTTCCTAAGTCATTTTTGGAAAACTTTGTGGAATAAACTAGGAACAAAACTCTTATTTTCTACTGTTGCACATCCTCAAATGGATGGACAAACTGAAGTAGTAAATAAAACACTTACTACCTTGTTGCGTGCTATCATTCAAAAGAATTTGAAAAATTGAGAGAAATGCTTGCCACATGTTGAGTTTGCTTATAATAGAACTGTTCATTCTACTACTTCTTATTCTCCTTTTGAAGTTGTGTATGGCTTTAATCCTTTGACTCCTTTGGACATCTTACCTTTGCCTACTAATGAGTGTACCAATTTGGATGGTAAGAAAAAGGCGGATACTATTAGGGAGTTGCATGCAAAAGTTCGAGCCAACATTGAGAGGAAGAATGAGCAATATGCAAAGCAAGCAAATAAGGGGCGTATTAAAGTTATTTTTGAACCGGGAGATTGGGTTTGGGTTCATATGAGGAAGGAGAGGTTTCCCACTCAAAGAAAATCTAAGCTGCAAACAAGAGGAGATGGACCCTTCCAAGTACTAGAGAAGATCAATGACAATGCCTACAAGCTGGACTTGCCAAGTGAATATGGTAATGTAAGTGCTACCTTTAATGTGGCTGATCTATCTTTGTTTGATGTAGGTGATGAATCTGATTCGAGGACGAATCTTTTTGAAGAGGGAGGGAATGATAGAGATGCAACCAGCCCATCTAAAGATCCTTTGCATGGAATTGAAGGTCCTATGACTAGGGCCAAGACTAAGAGGATGAAACAAGCTTTGGAAAGCCTGATCATAAAAATCAAAGGAAAAGAAGACCAACGTGAGATAGAGGCTGCACCTAATTGGGTCACTTTCATACAATTGGGTGAAGATGCTTTGAGTCCAACCTGAAGACAACACTTTGGAAAGTCCAAATCACATGACAAGAAGCATTCGTGGGAAGGCCAACTTTCCTATTGTATTTGGATTTTCGTGCATATTTTCGGGGTGATTTTTCAGATGATATTTTGTATTCTCCCAAGTCACATTCAGACTTTCTTGTAGTTTCCAAAGTCACTATAATTACTTTGGAATCTTTTTCCTAAGTTCTGGTTACTTTTCTAGGAGTAGGTGTAACATGCTTTTTTCCAAGCCTTGGTAAATGCAGCCTTGGTAAATGCATGACAAGTGTGCTATGTAATTTCCTAGGAGTTGCTTCTTTTTGAAGCCATTTCAGCCTTAAAATAGCACCTGATTGTACTTGAGAGGGGGAGGACGCATGAATGAAATTTTAGAGTTCCTCTTATGTGAGAGCTTCACCTTTGTTCTTGGATTAGAACTTGATAGTGTTGGTTCTACCGGCAGGTCGCGGTTAGGGTCACGCTTCTTTTGATAACTTTGGTTCTACCGGCAGGTCGCGGATAGGGTCCAGTTCCTCTTTCTCTACCTATTTTCAGGACGGTCCGAAGTATGCTCTTATCAAATAGAAGTCCAATCCCCCGATGCAACTATCCCACTGTATCCAGCCGAGACTAATCAACGCCGAAAAGATCTTAGCAACTCTACTATGGTGGACGACCAATCGACTTAATATTGGGTAATCAGATCTTAGTGATTCCAACCTTGAGCTTTCCATAGAAGGTAATCGGTCAATTGGCCAGGTAAGCAGGTGGGAGGCTCTCCTTACTTAGAGAGTAAGGTCCTAATTAAGTAACCACCTTTAAACTTTCCTAAATACCAATTAGATCAATTAATCAAATATGGCTAGCTCAATGTATCATTCACTCTCGATTGATTTAGGAAGATTTTAGGTCTCCTGGGATTTATATCTAATGTAACCATCTATTCCATACCATATGTCATTCGATTTACATCTTATGTAAATATCACATTATCAAATTTACATCCTATGTAATTATGAAACCCTTTCATATATTATGTGATTACATCTTATGTAAATGACATAATTATTTCAGTTTACATCTTATGTAAATGTCTTATTATTTAAGGATTTTATTATATCTCATGCAAATAAATTTTGTTTAACTAATACATACATCTCATGCATACATTGTTTTAAACATAACCTTAAACAAGTATGAACATTATGATTACCATATGCATCTCATGTATAATTTTTTTTAGATCTGAAACTTTAAGCCTATTATGCTAGTCTCTAGATTTTAGATCATGCATTACTTGATTTCAAGCATTGTAATCTCATTGCAATTCAAAAATAATTTGCAAGATGAAACCAAATAAAAATCTGCATGCTGAAAATTTCAGCAACCTAAAATTTCAGCTCGCAGAAAATCCAGTAAGCATAATTTTTTTAAAAATCAGATTAAAAATATGATAATCAATCTTTAAGTCCTAATCATGCTCCCTAGTACCATGGCTCTGATACACTGCTGAGTTACGCCCCGTGCGATGCGATATTCGCAGCGAAATTCGCACGGGACGTCGTTCATCGCATTAACGTGCCTCAGATCGTAGAATTCAAAATTTTTTCTGGATCCAAATTCAGAAGATCTTTAAACTCATTAGGAAGAAAAGATTAGGATCTGAGGAGGGTTGATTAAGATTCATAAAACTGAAACAAAATCAGAAATTATTGATTTGAAGATCTCATCTTCAAAAATTCTGTAGGTGTAGGACACCGCAGCCTGATGATCTTTCTAGATTCTTGGTTAAGCCGCACACATGTCCTGCCTCTACAGGTATCCACACGAGGATCTAATCATCTGAGATAGGGTCTTACCGGAATGCTAGCTCCTTGCAAAGACCTCCCATGACTATCAAATAGATTGGAAGATAAAAATCTGCCGCATACCTCTTTGAAGAAGAACCCTTTCTTCTTCAACCTCGCTCGTTATGGAGGAAGATGAGGGATGTAGCTTTAACCGTGGATCTTTCTTTCCTTGCACCCGTGGAAGAAAAGAATGAAGAACACCCCTTGCTGCCGTGGAGAAGGAGAAGAGGAAGAAGGGGCTGACGTGAGGAAGAACACCTTCTTCCTTGGCGTGATTTGATTTCTTCCTTTGCTTCTTCTTCTTCTATTCTTTCCAACACTTGGAGGAAGAAGAACCCTTTCACCTTGCTTCCATGAGGAGAGAAGAGGGCCTCCTCTTGCTGCCGTGGGAAAGGAAGAAGGGAAAAGGTAGGAGGCGTGGAGAGGAAGAGGAGAACCAATCCTTATAATGCCTCCAGGGTCCCTTAAATAGATTTGGGTTGAGTGTTTTTTCCAAAGTCTATCATGAGTAGGAGACAAACTTATCAAAATAACCCACCCTTAGATTAATGCCAAGCGTCCAATCCATGTGCCCATGGTGCCATCAAATCAATGCATGACATGTGTCTACTTAATCAATTGATTAGAGCCTAATCCAATTAGGTTTAATCCTATGGCGCCATGATCAAATCCTAATCCAATTAGGTCTTGATCAATTCCAATTACAAGCCCCAATTCCTAATCTTATTAGGACTTTAGGCAAGCTAGGAGAGAGATGGTGTGGCGTCATGCATGATAGAGTGCCATGTGGACTTCAGAGTACACATGGTGTGAACACGACTTAAATCATTTGATCCTATGACAACATGTGGACTTTAAAATCCGCGCAAACCCTAGTTTAATCCAATTGACCCAATCATGAAATCAAATCAATTTGGGTCAAATCCAATTTAATTTGGCTCATTTAAACAGCCCAACTGCAATCCAATGGCAATCAATTTCACTTAATTCTTCTTCCATTAACTCACTAACACTTAGTCGGTTAATTCAATCACCAATCATATTGATGATTGTCTTCTATTGTGATTCTAAATCATAATTATGATAGTCTGACTAATTAAATCCTCTATGTGTGTGATCCCTTAGGTTCTATTCTAACTGGTAGTGAGACATATTGAGATCTCCATCTCAATATCACTGAAACTTCTTTCAGTGGATTGAAACAATTTCAGTTCTACTCTTAGGGTTTACTGATCACTAAGTGAATACCTTCAAGTCTCGCAATCCACTAGTAACACCTGGCAGTATGTGGTGGCAACCCAGCAGAAGAAATATCTGAACCTCTCGGTACAGTTAGCGTATGATACAGTCCCTCTGTCATGGATTCCGACGTGACGGAGGTTATGGATATCTTGTCAAATCTCATTGTCCGTCATATGTCAAATTTATTCAACTTCCAATTCAAGATATGAAAAACTCTTTTTCCAAAATACCTGGCCAGAAATTTATTGAACTCAGTCTCATAAATCACATAGGATCACTCCTAATCTATCAAGATCGATAGATCCCATCTAGATGCAACCCTATTCCAAAATGAACCTACTGCAACCAATCCGCACTAAAAGGATCCGAATGGCTAGGGCCCAAGTTCTCATGCTCGTCAAACTAAAGCAACTTCATAGTGAATAGCTGAGGCATTGTAGGTCAAAGGATCAGTCATACAACTACAGCATAAGTAGTCACTGACGAGTGGATAGACATCCATGTGACTACTTTCTTTGGTCACGCTCAGTACCTTGTTCTCTAACAAGTACTCACACAATCATTCCAGTTTCTCTACACCATGGACTCGAGACTCATCCATCTGACTAAGTGATATATGCACTAATCTCAGCAGATCGATCACCGTCCCTCATGATAGATCTATCGATCAGGAGCATTTAGAAATTAATCCCTAATGACACATACCTCAAATTCTTAACTCCTTGAGAATGTGTCATATCTATTAATTTCTTGGATGATTCATGGACACATACAAACATAAATGAAAAACAAATTGTCCAATCTTATTTATTGATAACAGTCGAATTACAAATTTGTACCTCAGATTACAAATATGCATCAGTCAGGTTGGCTTCTAGGGCATACTTCTAACATAAGGTGGATTCTGAGGATTGCAAACCTTGCAATCCAACGAAGTTGTGCCCCATCCCAATGGTTTAGAATATTTATCAGATAAAAACCTAAATTCTCACATTCAAGCAATTATTCATCCCAACATTTTTTTTTAGTATTCATCAACCCACATCCCTCAAACTACAATGACTGCAATAAGGAAAAAGTTAGTCTATATCTAGTATGGCATTTGCTAAGATTAAAATGTTAGCTATTTCTCAAGCATCATTAAGCTTGTTCTTAGGCTTTTTACTTCCGTATAAGATTATTCAAAAAGTCCTAAACTATTGCCCTATTTTGCTTCCTAATGAATCAATCCCCTATAACCCCGTCATCACCAAAAGATTTGCACCCCAGCAAGCAGGGTATAGTTTAAATTAGCACTAAGACCTTTTGAACCTGTTTCACCCTATTTTTCCTTCTCATTATAATTTCTCTCTTCCACCAGCGAGTGCGGATGCTTGCTATCATATGCTACTAGCCCTTCGGCTATTGCCCACCACCACCACCACCTAGCTGTCGCCCTTCCCCTCCCTTTCTTCTATTTTGAGAGAAACATGAAGTTCCTTCTCCTTCATTCTCTCTCTATATCTTATGTGGGCCCTAGAAGAGGGTCCTTTCCTTTGTCTTCTTTTAGTGTTTTTCCTCAATCAACCCTAGTAGAAGAATTTGAACTAACTTGGTGACTACCCATCATGCCTTCAAGCCTTCTTCGGTCATCCCTTGACAATCCTAGATATGTTACCCTTGCCCAATTAGAGAATGGCCTACACCTAAGAATGCAAATGAGGTAAGAAGTTTTCATGGTTTAGCAAGTTTTTATAGAAGGTTTGTAAAGAACTTTAGTTCTATTGCTGCACCTTTGAATGAACTTGTTAAAAAGAATGTTGTGTTTAAGTGGAATGATGTGCATGAGGAAGCTTTTAATTCATTAAAAGAAAAATTGACCAATGCACCTTTGCTTTGTTTGCCTAATTTTGATAAAGCTTTTGAAATTGAATGTGATGCATCTGGTGTTGGTATAGGGGCCGTACTAATGCAGGACTCTAAACCAATTGCTTACTTTAGTGAAAAGCTTATTGGGGCATCATTGAATTATTCCACGTATGACAAAGAGTTGTACGCTTTGGTGAGAGCTTTGCAAACTTGGCAACACTACTTGTGGTCAAGGGAATTCATAATTCATTCTGACCATCAAAGCTTGAAGTTTCTATGATCTCAAGGTAAGCTTCAAAAAAGACATGCCAAGTGGTTGGAATTCATTGAGATGTTTCCTTATGTAATCAAGTACAAGAATGGTAAGGAAAACATAGTGGCTGACGCATTGTCCAGAAGGTATGCATTGCTTACTTCTTTGCAAACTAAATTACTTGGTTATGAGTTTATAAAGGACTTATATGCTAATGATTCTGACTTTGGCCAAGTATGGGATTCTTGTTCTAAACATGCTTTTGGGGACTATTATAGGCATGATGGTTTCTTGTTTAAGAAAAATAAGTTGTGTGTGCCTGTTTGTTCCTTGCGTGAAATGCTAGTTAGAGAAAGTCATGGTGGTGGATTGATGGGACATTTTGGGATAAAAAGGACTTCAGAAATATTGCATGAGCATTTTTATTGGTCTAACATGAAGCATGATGTGCAATCTGTCTGTGATAAGTGCATAGCATATAAACAAGCTAAATCTAAAGTCAGGCCCCATGGCTTCTATACACCTTTGCCTGTGTCTAATCAACCTTGGACTAATATTTCAATGGATTTTGTGTTAGGATTACCTCGATCTCAAGGTGGCAAAGATAGTATATTTGTCGTTGTTGATAGGTTTAGTAAAATGGCACATTTCATTGCATGCTCTAAAACCAATGATGCAACACATATTGCTGATCTGTTCTTTAAAGAGATAATGCGCTTGCATGGATTGCCTAGAACAATAGAAGTGATAGGGATGTGAAGTTCCTAAGTCATTTTTGGAAAACTTTGTGGAATAAACTAGGAACAAAACTCTTATTTTCTACTGTTGCACATCCTCAAATAGATGGACAAACTGAAGTAGTAAATAAAACACTTACTACCTTGTTGCGTGCTATCATTCAAAAGAATTTGAAAAATTGAGAGAAATGCTTGCCACATGTTGAGTTTGCTTATAATAGAACTGTTCATTCTACTACTTCTTATTCTCCTTTTGAAGTTGTGTATGGCTTTAATCCTTTGACTCCTTTGGACATCTTACCTTTGCCTACTAATGAGTGTACCAATTTGGATGGTAAGAAAAAGGCGGATACTATTAGGGAGTTGCATGCAAAAGTTCGAGCCAACATTGAGAGGAAGAATGAGCAATATGCAAAGCAAGCAAATAAGGGGCGTATTAAAGTTATTTTTGAACCGGGAGATTGGGTTTGGGTTCATATGAGGAAGGAGAGGTTTCCCACTCAAAGAAAATCTAAGCTGCAAACAAGAGGAGATGGACCCTTCCAAGTACTAGAGAAGATCAATGACAATGCCTACAAGCTAGACTTGCCAAGTGAATATGGTAATGTAAGTGCTACCTTTAATGTGGCTGATCTATCTTTGTTTGATGTAGGTGATGAATCTGATTCGAGGACGAATCTTTTTGAAGAGGGAGGGAATGATAGAGATGCAACCAGCCCATCTAAAGATCCTTTGCATGGAATTGAAGGTCCTATGACTAGGGCCAAGACTAAGAGGATGAAACAAGCTTTGGAAAGCCTGATCATAAAAATCAAAGGAAAAGAAGACCAACGTGAGATAGAGGCTGCACCTAATTGGGTCACTTTCATACAATTGGGTGAAGATGCTTTGAGTCCAACCTGAAGACAACACTTTGGAAAGTCCAAATCACATGACAAGAAGCATTCATGGGAAGGCCAACTTTCCTATTGTATTTGGATTTTCGTGCATATTTTTGGGGTGATTTTTCAGATGATATTTTGTATTCCCCCAAGTCACATTCAGACTTTCTTGTAGTTCCCAAAGTCACTATAATTACTTTGGAATCTTTTTCCTAAGTTTTGGTTACTTTTCTAGGAGTAGGTGTAACATGCTTTTTTCCAAGCCTTGGTAAATGCAGCCTTGGTAAATGCATAACAAGTGTGCTATGTAATTTCCTAGGAGTTGCTTCTCTTTGAAGCCATTTCAGCCTTAAAATAGCACCTGATTGTACTTGAGAGGGGGAGGACGCATGAATGAAATTTTAGAGTTTCTCTTATGTGAGAGCTTCACCTTTGTTCTTGGATTAGAACTTGATAGTGTTGGTTCTACCGGCAGGTCGCGGTTAGGGTCATGCTTCTTTTGATAACTTTGGTTCTACCGGCAGGTCGTGGATAGGGTCAAGTTCCTCTTTCTCTACCTATTTTCAGGACGGTCCGAAGTATGCTCTTATCAAATAGAGGTCCAATCCCCCGATGCAACTATCCCACTGTATCCAGCCGAGACTAATCAACGCCGAAAAGATCTTAGCAACTCTACTATGGTGGACGACCAATCGACTTAATATTGGGTAATCAGATCTTAGTGATTCCAACCTTGAGCTTTCCATAGAAGGTAATCGGTCAATTGGCCAGGTAAGCAGGTGGGAGGCTCTCCTTACTTAGAGAGTAAGGTCCTAATTAAGTAACCACCTTTGAACTTTCCTAAATACCAATTAGATCAATTAATCAAATATGGCTTGCTCAATGTATCATTCACTCTCGATTGATTTAGGAAGATTTTAGGTCTCCTGGGATTTATATCTAATGTAACCATCTATCCCATACCATATGTCATTCGATTTACATCTTATGTAAATATCACATTATCAAATTTACATCCTATGTAATTATGAAACCCTTTCATATATTATGTGATTACATCTTATGTAAATGACATAATTATTTCAGTTTACATCTTATGTAAATGTCTTATTGTTTAAGGATTTTATTATATCTCATGCAAATAAATTTTGTTTAACTAATACATACATCTCATGCATACATTGTTTTAAACATAACCTTAAACAAGTATGAACATTATGATTACCATATGCATCTCATGTATAATTTTTTTTAGATCTGAAACTTTAAGCCTATTATGCTAGTCTCTAGATTTTAGATCATGCATTACTTGATTTCAAGCAACCTAAAATTTCAGCTCGCAGAAAATCCAGTAAGCATAATTTTTTAAAAAATCAGATTAAAAATATGATAATCAATCTTTAAGTCCTAATCATGCTCCCTAGTACCATGGCTCTGATACCACTGCTGAGTTACGCCCCGTGCGATGCGATATTCGCAGCGGAATTCGCACGGAACGTCGTTCATCGCATTAACGTGCCTCAGATCATAGAATTCAAAATTTTTTCTGGATCCAAATTCAGAAGATCTTTAAACTCATTAGGAAGAAAAGATTAGGATCTGAGGAGGGTTGATTAAGATTCATAAAACTGAAACAAAATCAGAAATTATTGATTTGAAGATCTCATCTTCAAAAATTCTGTAGGTGTAGGACACCGCAGCCTGATGATCTTTCTAGATTTTTGGTTAAGCCGCACACATGTCCTGCCTCTACAGGTATCCACACGAGGATCTAATCATTTGAGATAGCGTCTTACCGGAATGCTAGCTCCTTGCAAAGACCTTCCATGACTATCAAATAGATTGGAAGATAAAAATCTGCCGCATACCTCTTTGAAGAAGAACCCTTTCTTCTTCAACCTCGCTTGTTATGGAGGAAGATGAGGGATGTAGCTTTAACCGTGGATCTTTCTTTCCTTGCACCCGTGGAAGAAAAGAATGAAGAACACCCCTTGCTGCCGTGGAGAAGGAGAAGAGGAAGAAGGGGCTGACGTGAGGAAGAACACCTTCTTCCTTGGCGTGATTTGATTTCTTCCTTTGCTTCTTCTTCTTCTTTTCTTTCCAACACTTGGAGGAAGAAGAACCCTTTCACCTTGCTTCCATGAGGAGAGAAGAGGGCCTCCTCTTGCTGCCGTGGGAAAGGAAGAAGGGAAGAGGGTAGGAGGCGTGGAGAGGAAGAGGAGAACCAATCCTTATAACGCCTCCAGGGTCCCTTAAATAGATTTGGGTTGAGTGTTTTTTCCAAAGTCTATCATGAGTAGGAGACAAACTTATCAAAATAACCCACCCTTAGATTAATGCCAAGTGTCCAATCCATGTGCCCATGGTGCCATCAAATCAATGCATGACATGTGTCCACTTAATCAATTGATTAGAGCCTAATCCAATTAGGTTTAATCCTATGGCGCCATGATCAAATCCTAATCCAATTAGGTCTTGATCAATTCCAATTACAAGCCCCAATTCCTAATCTTATTAGGACTTTAGGCTAGCTAGGAGAGAGATGGTGTGGCGTCATGCATGATAGAGTGCCATGTGGACTTTAGAGTACACATGGTGTGAGCACGACTTAAATCATTTGATCCTACGACGACATGTGGACTTTAAAATCCGTGCAAACCCTAGTTTAATCCAATTGACCCAATCATGAAATCAAATCAATTTGGGTCAAATCCAACTTAATTTGGCTCATTTAAACAGCCCAACTGCAATCCAATGGCAATCAATTTCACTTAATTCTTCTTCCATTAACTCACTAACACTTAGTGGGTTAATTCAATCACCAATCATATTGATGATTGTCTTCTATTGTGATTCACAATTATGATAGTCTGACTAATTAAATCCTCTATGTGTGTGATCCCTTAGGTTCTATTCTAACTGGTAGTGAGACATATTGAGATTTCCATCTCAATATCACTGAAACTTCTTTCAGTGGATTGAAACAATTTCAGTTCTACTCTTAAGGTTTACTGATCACTAAGTGAATACCTTCAAGTCTCGCAATCCACTAGTAACACCTGGCAGTATGTGGTGGCAACCCAGCAGAAGAAATATCTGAACCTCTCGGTACAGTTAACGTATGATACAGTCCCTCTGTCATGGATTCCGACGTGACGGAGGTTATGGATATCTTGTCAAATCTCATTGTCTGTCATATGTCAAATTTATTCAACTTCCAATTCAAGATATGAAAAACTCTTTTTCCAAAATACCTGGCCAGAAATTTATCGAACTCAGTCTCATAAATCACATAGGATCACTCCTAATCTGTCAAGATCGATAGATCCCATCTAGATGCAACCCTATTCCAAAATGAACCTACTGCAACCAATCCGCACTAAAAGGATCCGAATGGCTAGGGCCCAAGTTCTCATGCTCGTCAAACTAAAGCAACTTCACAGTGAATAGCTGAGGCATTGTAGGTCAAAGGATCAGTCATACAACTGCAGCATACGTAGTCACTGACGAGTGGATAGACATCCATGTGACTACTTTCTTTGGTCACGCTCAGTACCTTATTCTCTAACAAGTACTCACACAATCATTCCAGTTTCTCTACACCATGGACTCGAGACTCGTCCATCTGACTAAGTGATATATGCACTAATCTCAGCAGATCGATCACCGTCCCTCATGATAGATCTATCGATCAGGAGCATTTAGAAATTAATCCCTAATGACACATACCTCAAATTCTTAACTCCTTAAGAATGTGTCATATCTATTAATTTCTTGGATGATTCATGAATACATACAAACATAAATGAAAAACAAATTGTCCAATCTTATTTATTGATAACAGTCGAATTACAAATTTGTACCTCAGATTACAAATATGCATCAGTCAGGTTGGCTTCTAGGGCATACTTCTAACATAAGGTGGATTCTGAGGATTGCAAACCTTGCAATCCAACGAAGTTGTGCCCCATCCCAATGGTTTAGAATATTTATCAAATAAAAACCTAAATTCTCACATTCAAGCAATTATTCATCCCAACATTTTTTTTTTAGTATTCATCAACCCACATCCCTCAAACTACAATGACTGCAATAAGGAAAAAATTAGTCTATATCTAGTATGGCATTTGCTAAGATTAAAATGTTAGCTATTTCTCAAGCATCATTAAGCTTGTTCTTAGGCTTTTTACTTCCGTATAAGATTATTCAAAAAGTCCTAAACTATTGCCCTATTTTGCTTCCTAATGAATCAATCCCCTATAACCCCGTCATCACCAAAAGATTTGCACCCCAGCAAGCAGGGTATAGTTTAAATTAGCACTAAGACCTTTTGAACCTGTTTCACTCTATTTTTCCTTCTCATTATAATTTCTCTCTTCCACCAGCGAGTGCGGATGCTTGCTATCATATGCTACTAGCCCTTCGGCTATTGCCCACCACCACCACCACCTAGCTGTCGCCCTTCCCCTCCCTTTCTTCTATTTTGAGAGAAACATGAAGTTCCTTCTCCTTCATTCTCTCTCTATATCTTATGTGGGCCCTAGAAGAGGGTCCTTTCCTTTGTCTTCTTTTAGTGTTTTTCCTCAATCAACCCTAGTAGAAGAATTTGAACTAACTTGGTGACTACCCATCATGCCTTCAAGCCTTCTTCGGTCATCCCTTGACAATCCTAGATATGTTACCCTTGCCCAAATTGGACACCGATTCTTGATCTAATGAATTCAAATACACCATTCTAACTGATTTAGGCCACGAGGCATTGCCACCTAGTCGACCTTGTCCTTCTTCCACTCCTTTTCTATATCTTCCATTGTTGCCTTATTTTCTTTGCCAATCTCTTCTAATGGTTGATCTTGATTTTGTTTAGGGATAAAGAAGAAATCTAGTAAGGAGGTTTACACTTTGGTACTTAAATTAAAGTAAAAGCCTAACCCTTTATTTATTTCAATTCTTAATTAGGGCAAGATAGGAAAAACAAAGATTTAGGGTAATTTGGATATTAAAACTCCAAAGTTAGAAAATTGACAAATAAATTATAAATTAAGTAATATTACTTGTGGTTGATCAATGACAAGTTGGTCCTATATTGATATTAAATTAACTGGTTGTAAATAGTGTATCTGGATTTTGCTGTTGATAGAGGTATGGATCTCAGTATATGATCACCTATAAAGATATACATGTTTACTTATATACTTTTGTATCATGTATCAATGATTTTGTTTTGAGTGAGATATGATTATCATTTTGTTGGTCCAAATATTTGATTTTGATGAGTCCAAAATATATGAGTATGATTCTACTAATCATATGTTCTTGGAGTGTTTAAGCTATCTTATAAGAAGCTATATAATTCTAAAGTGATTTGATGGTTGGAAGAAGCATATGAGCTAAATTTTCCAAGTTGGAGAAGGTTTCATAGTGTT
This sequence comes from Phoenix dactylifera, assembly GCF_009389715.1. Lineage (NCBI taxonomy): Eukaryota > Viridiplantae > Streptophyta > Magnoliopsida > Arecales > Arecaceae > Phoenix > Phoenix dactylifera. Next base: position 239,184 of record NW_024067915.1, read on the forward strand.
TGGTGAAGTTCTGCAGATGAGGAGTCGATCCCAGACTCTAGGAGTCGAAACAATACTCTGGAGATAACTAGCACATAAGTAGGAATCGACCATAGTTGCATAAAAGCCGACCTCAGAACTTTCACAGGAAGAAGAAAAAAAGGGTGAAAAATAGGGCTTCCAAGAGTTGACCCCATAAATTCAAGAGCTAACCCTAGCCGAGCAGTCAACCCTAAGTAAAGATGAGTCGACCCCATGATGGCCACAAGAGAAAGACAAAAAGCAATGAAAAATAACTTTTTTAGGAGTCGACCCTAGAATCAAAAGTAGATTCTTAGTGATCAGGAGTCGACCCCCCTGCACGTAACAACTCTGACAACTAGTCTTTTAGTTAGTACAATATGTATTAAATGATCTCCAACAACTACTTTCACCTCTCCAACTATCAAAAAGAGCTCTTCCAGCCATTATTGAAGATATAAATGCTACCACATTTAATTAAAGAGCAAGAATATTTGAGAGTTTTTGGAAAAACAAGAGAGAGTACTCAATTCCACATTCATACTCTTCACCTACCACTTTAAGAGCATTAAGTAGAGGTTCCATTCCAAAGTGAGCAATTAAGAGAGCTCCCCTCCAATATTCAAGCATGCCAAAAGGGTTCAAATTAGTTCAGATTAGGAGCATTCTTTGTATAAATTCTTTTGTTTGTTTTGATTTTATTTGGGTTGTCAAGTTTCAAGGAGAGTTGAAACTTGGGATAGGTTGATCCATACCTTGAAACAGAGTGTAAAAAGCTCTTCCATGCCCATGAAATGGAATGCCTATCTTGGGGATAAGCTAGAGGTGTTTGGTTTGGCTGTACCAACAAATCAACTTGGTGTTAGTTGATTGCCAAAAAAAATCAACTGGGTTTGGTTGTGAGCCCAAAAATAACGATGATATAATCTTGTGGAATAAATTCTAATAGAATCCCCAAGAAGGGCCTTAGGGAAGTGGAGGTAGGTGTTAGATTTTTCACCAAACCACTATAAACCTTGTATTTGCTGTGTGTGCTTGTTTTTCCTTCATGATTCTTGTTTCCTTTGGTCTTCTTCCGGGATACTTACTTTGTGAGCTTATATTGTATTTTCATAGCACATATTGGTTGCTCTTTATTATCACATCAGTGCATATATAGTCTCTACCGTATATCTTGCGAAATTTTTTAGAAGAACCCAATTCACCTTTCCCTCTTGGGTTGTCATCTTGGGAAACACATTCATCACATGCATGATCACCTATATGAAGATGTACATGTGGGTGTGTGTCTATATATATATATATATATTCTTGTTTCTTTATTGCATATCGATGATTTTGGTTACATGGAATAGCATACCTGATTGCATTGAATTTTGCAAGGAATATAGTATTAGATTGAATTATATTTGGTAAGCATAATTGAATTTTGAATAACTAGATGATTAAGAAAAATTTCGATTAGCCATATTATTGAGAACTTTGGTTTACCATTATGTGTCAAAGCGTGGGGTTATGGATTGCTAGTCACAGGCCAAAATATGATACTTTGATTTGCTGCCATGGGTCAAAGCACTAGATTATGGATTGCCAACCACGAGCCGAAGTATGACACTTTGACCTGCTACCACGGGCTATGCATTGCTAGTCACAAGTCAAAGTATGATCGTGGATAGCCTAAAGCCGAAAAAGAATATTTTCGGATTTGGAACTTGCTACTCAGAGATGGTAGATAAGTTATTATTTGACATATCACTATTGAAAATAATGATTTTTGATGATATATGATATATGATATATTATCTTTGAGTAGAATGGTTATCTAAAGACACCAGTTTATTTGAGTAGTGTTGGTTACTTGGTATGTGAATTCATAATATTTGCATTTATTTTAGTATTTGATTATGTGCTATTTTCTATCTTTGAATTATATATATTAGTATTTGTTGAGATTCTTACTAAGCTGCTAGCATATACCACTTCTTCACTTTTCTTTTTAGACATGCAGGATGCTTGATACTTGCTATAGTTTGGGATTGCTGATGAGAGGAGGCATAGCTAGAATGTTACTGATACTAGTCATTTAACTAAATTTGTAAATTGGACATTTTTTGGCTATTTATTAATGATGGAATTTTTTGTCTTGATGATAGGTTACTCTTATCTAGTAATATTGAGGTTGTGTTTAATTTACAGGACTTGTATTCTTTTCTCAGGCTTGGCCCTATGAGATGTACTGTCGTATTACGTGCCCAACCCGAGTAGTGGATTCGAGGCGTGATGGTAGGAACGGAATATAGAATGCATGCATGAGAGACAGAGAGAGGGAGAGGTGAAGAGAGGTTAAGAAAGCAAGAGACAAATAAGATCCAGCCATTCCCTATTTAACGTGATAGAAGCCCTAGCTAGATTGAAAAATACGTAGAGTATACTTTGCCATGTTTAACCAATTTCCCATGAGAGATAACTGAATTTTGCTAGCCTACAACTTAAATCTAGACCCTTCGCTTATAAAAAGAAATGGTTCACACACTAGAAAAAAAGACAACAAAAGCAAAACTCTGATACGTTTTAGAGCCTTCTTATCGATAGGTAGCGGCAGATTGAGCCATGATAAATAAAATAATTCAATCAAGTTCCATCTTGAGCAACATCCTTTAACTTTAGAGAAGAGGAGCCTTTGAGAGCACATCAACTTCAATAACACTCTAGCTCGAAAGATCATCTCTTGAATCTTGACAAACATAATCTACTGTAAGGTAACAATTGCCATGAGATTTGTGTTGAGAGAGTATATCCTCCGACATCATTGAATCAGTCCGATAACGAAGGACACCATGATCTTTATGCTCGACAACATCTTGCTAATCTCCATCACAATAACCTCATCGTGCATCACTCCGTTTTTTGCACTCCAACGACTAAAAAAGGAATTCCTTTCATCTCCAGTTTGGACACCAACCGCAGTGGAAGGGCCTTGAATAGGGAGCAGTGTGTGCTCTTCTCTCCCACAGAATCCCCGTGCTTTTATTTCTTTCTCCCTGTGAACCAGCGCTCGTACGACAACTAGCAACAAGAAAAGAAATTTAAAAAATAAATCAAATTAAAAGCACGGGAAATGACTCCACCACGTAACAGAATGATACGAACCACCCCACCCACTTCACAAAGCCGTACCTTCCGCTGCCCCTTCCTACTTGGACTGCAGCCTTTGTCATGCCTTCCTACTTGGACTCACTCCATCATCACTGCAATCATGGTTCCCACCGTCAATCAAGTGGTCCTTGCACGCGATCTTTGTTGTTGTCACCCTCTTCTTCACACACCTCCTCCAAGCTCGAACACATCTACGGACTCTATCAGTGATCTTTCTCCTTACAGGACCCCAAATTGGCCACCAAATACCTTCCACCACCCTTTGCAACTCCCCTACAACCTCCCCCATCAATGGCCTCCTCTCTACATTCTCCGAAACGCACCGCACTGCAATACTTAGCATCCGATCGATTGGCCTCAGCATGCCATCGGGCAATGCCACCCTCCGATCGCAAACCTCCGCTACCCGACGAGATCCGATCATCGGCACAGCCCATGCGATGATCGAGGAAGGATCGCCGTCCATGTCCATCACCTTCCTAGAGCTGATGAGCTCCAATAACACCACCCCAAAGCTGAACACATCGCTCTTTGGGCCCAACTGTCCCGACTCCGTGTAGCATGGATCCAAGTAACCTATGGTTCCTGCCGGTACTGTGGAAACTGGTGACTGCGAGCTATCGTCCCTGACTGCAAGGCTGAAGTCGGCGAGCCTCGCGTTCCAGTTGCGGTCTATCAAAATGTTGGCCGACTTGATATCTCGGTGGATGATGGGAGGCTTCGCCTCGTGGAGTGAGAGAATGGCACGGGCGATCTGGATGGCCATGACGGCACGCCGAGGCCAAGAAGGCGGGTCTGGAAGGAGGTGGAGGAGATCATGAAGCGAGCCATTGGGCATGAAGTCCATGATGAGAAACTTGCCTGATGGACCGTGACAGACTCCTATTAGATTGACGACACTCGAATTCTTTATGGACGAAAGTATGTCGATCTCGTTACTTAATTTTGGGTCATCTCCGAGAGTTCGGACCCCTTCCAGTGGCTTCTTCACTGCTACGAGCTTTCCACCTTTGAGCTTGCCTTTGTAGACACTCCCATGGCTTCCCTTCCCAATTAGCTGCTCGAAAGAGAAGCCTTTGGTGGCGGCTTCGATGTTTTCATAGCTGAAGTCCTTCATCCCTCTTCTCTGCTCCTCTTCTTGCTCTTTTGAATGGACTCCTCTTCTCTCCTTGGTGGTGGAAAGTTCAAAGAGAAGGCGTGGGGAGAGCTACAAGGACATGAGGAGGAGGGACAAACTGTGTAGGGAGAAGAGTAAAGGTTTGAAAGGCAAATAAAAAAAGGGCCAAAGGCAAAGGTATCTGAGGAGATGCTAAAGTGGAAATGATGCTGCGTAGCTTTTCTTTGGTCCCCCAGGGAATGTAACTTTGGTCTATGGATTCTGTTATAATATTGCACACAATGTTGGGGTTCGTAGTGACTGTGTCAGTCTAGTACAGCAACTTTGTTCCTATGAGCCAATCCATGTGGGTCACAGCTCCAGCCAATGGGGCTTATTTCTCATGATTAGGAAAAGCTTCGACTGATGGCCCACACGGAAAGTCCTATCATGAAACCATTGGGATCATTTCGACCGACCTGCGATCAATCCTTTACGTTTCATTTAATCCATGGCATGCATCACCCAAGCAGAATACAGCACATTAGCATATTTATAACGATAGTCTAGAGCTATTCTTTTGAGAAATTTTTCAGCATGACAATGTGCTCATCCTCAATACTTTGCTTTCCTGCCAAGGTCGCTCTCAGTTTATTGATAGAGATGTATGACAGGATGTGCTTTTTTAAAGGATGCTAATATAAATTAATATAGGTTGGTTTGTCAAAGATTGGTGGGATGCTGATGGCATAATGGACCAAAATAACAAAAAGCATCAAACTGTTGCTTCAAAGGGTTATCATGCACCATTTCAGCTTTTCAGGAGATAAGCAATTTGTTGAGTTGGGGTTGGTGGATTTGGTGCACTACAATGACTTTTTGTATGTGCGCCATCACCGTCAAACATCAGGTATCATTTGTTGCGTGGGCGGCTAGCTAACAAACTCATTGAGTTAGGTATGTGCCATTTCACCTAATCAAAGCCATTAATTATAACGAGAAGACCACATTATAATGGTTGTTATGGACTACTACATGTCATGATACTGGGGCTAGTTCATGACCTTTTCTTATAATATGCAAGGCAGGCTTTCACGTGCAACTCAATTCTGGATTTCCTTGCATGCCAAAATTAATCATTCCAAATCCTCCCTGGAAGTTTATTATTAACATCATTTTTTTATCAGTCTTACTTATGCTTCTTGTGATAGCCATGGGGTCTTTCCCATCTCATTCAAGAAATTAATGTAGATAATTAAATTTATAATTTTGGATACTCCATACTTAATTTAGATGTCTCCTGATAGATCAGATAGAGAAAAGGAGGATTGAAAATAACCTTAATGGACCTTTTTTTGAACAATTCAATAAAAACGCATTAGTTGTGTGAGATACGGGCTGAAGTCGGCAGCTCCGTCTTCCTTCTTTGGAAGGGGCAGAACAGATGATCGCGAACGCGATCCTCTCCAGCTCCTCCGGGAGCGATCGAGGCGAGGTCGCTGCGGACATCCCGCGGCACCTCCCCTCCAGCCGATCCGCGGCCAATCCGGCCGCGGACTACGCTCGACCGCCGCGATTTTCGCGGCGGAGAGCCGTTACGAAGGGGCTACAAAACCCCTTCGTTCCTCCCCCTAGGACCACCTTCCTCTCCTCCCTCTCCTCCCTCTTCTTCCTTTGTTCTTGCCTCCCGAGTGACCGGCGTCCTCTTCTCGATCGAGCGTCGTCCGGATCCCCCTCGCGACCATCTCCTGTTTCGAGATCTATCCTCTCCGTTTCGAGCGCCGCCGCCGCTTGACCGCCGGATCGAACAGCCGCGGCCGAGATCTTCCTCCCGCCGCCTCCGTCGACCGCCGGTAAGCCTTCTCTTGCCCTATATTTCATGATTTTTTTTTCTGTTTAAGCCCTAAACCGAGGTCATCCTCGGATCCTCCCTTCACGGCCGAGCCGCTGTGGCACTCTGCTGCCGGCCACGACCACCCTACCGACGGCCGCTTCCCCCGCGAGCCGCCGGCCGGGCCACTGTCTGGCTACCTAGGCCGGCCCTCCTTCCTCCCTTATTTTCCCATCTCCCCTGTCCGTGGGGAGATTGGGAAGGAAGATGGCCCGTTGTGGGCCGAACTGGGCCAAGATTGGGCCCATTTCACAGTGGGCCTAACTTGGGCCTAGTTTACGGTGGGCCCAACTTGGGCCCAGCTTTAACCTGAACCCGAACCCGAACTCGAACTCGAACCCGAAACCAAAATCCGAAAATCTGAAACCCGACCCGAAACTCAGAACCTGGAACTCGGAATCCGAAACCCGAACCCGAAACTCAATAGTATTATTTTTGGTTTTGCTTAGCTCTGAAATTTACAAAGAAATTAATTAAATGTTAACAGGTGAACCTGATCCGCCTGCCTGAAGTAGGAATTAAGCGAGAAGAGGTAAGTAACTTAATGCCTCAAAGTGCATTTTTTCTAAATTATTTGGTAAAATAATTATTACTGGATTAAATTTTGAAATATGTTTTGTATTTAGTAAAATGGGTCTGGCATGTTAAATTTTATTTGAAAATCATGTTATATGCTCTGAAATCCGTAAAATATGATTGTACAGTTTATGAAATCTATTTTTATAAATATGCATTCTCAGCATGGCTATGATCTGTTATGTTCTGTTCTGGCCCCGCCAATGGAGATTATACGTTGGACCTGTTGACTTGTAATCTGTGAGAAACCGGTTTCGACACCGCGCCACCGGTGATTAGAATAGTGGTTTCTGGACACCGTTTCCACCGGTGACTAACAATAGTAATTTCTGGCACTCTGTGCAACCCATGCCATTGGGTTACGTGGCCGTAGCCTATCATGTTGAGATTCTGGTATCAGAGTTTTTGGAAAAATGATAATAAGTTTTGAAAATAGTAAAACAAAGTTATTTATCTTTTATTCCAAACATTATCCTGTATTTTGATCTGATATGCTCTGACCCCACTTTGGGGTATTTTGTTGCTTACTGGGCTAGTGTAGCTCATTATTTTATTTTCTCTATTTTTCAGATCCAGAGGCTTGATCGCACGGGATTGGGGAGTGCGTTAGATGTTCCGATGATTCCATCAGTTATCGACATTTTAGCTAGATTAGCTTGGACATTTGAATTATGTTGGCATATGCTATTCTGAAATTTTGTAAGACTGCTTTTGAATGACTTCAATTATTTATGTCAATTTTAAGCGTCTGTGATTATCCTCAAATAAGTTTTGAACATCTGTATTTGCTTCGATATGATCTGCTGCCTTGCACGCCTGTGCGGCTCGCCGTGCGGGCGTGCGGCGTCTGCTGCGCCTCGGGTTCGGGGCGTGACAGCATTTGTAACAACCCAGGACCTCACCCAAAGTGGCTAGCCGGAAGGTATTATTTGGGTTCCTTGATCCTGTATAAGTACCCAAGATCTACCCAGTGAATAACCGATGTGGGACTAAACACACGCCCGCACGGGTCCTCACATACTCCCCCCATTCAAGCCCTGACGTCCTCATTAGGCTAAGGGTTTATATCTATTCAAATCAAATCACAAATACCAGATTGATCCGTGGTCAGCCCCAATGGATCCGTGCTGTAGTGTCCCCTAGTCCACATAGGTTATGGGCCGGGTCCGCTCTGATACCATTTGTAACAACCCAGGATCTCACCAAAAATGGCTAGCCGGAAGTTATTATTTGGGTACTTATACAGGATCAAGGAACCCAAATAATAACTTCCGGCTAGCCATTTTGGGTAAGATCCTGGGTTGTTACAAGTTGTCTATGCTTAGCTTTTATCCCATGCAATTTTCTCCTTCTATCATAATTTATTTTAACAGTAATTTATTTTCTATATAGCCCCTAGAAAGTTCAATTTCCCTACCTATTAATGCAGGCCACCTATTTCCTATTCTTTTTTTCTGCATATGAATAAGTTAACCTGCTAATAAATCACTCTATCACGTAAGGTGAGTAATTTTATTAGAGTATAAAGAGAAATAAAAATAAACCTATTTACTCTAAGAGTCTAAGTTAACTTATTCCTTTTCCAAACATAACCTCAATATTATGATGGGGTTCATCATCTAGCTAAACACAACAATGCCCCGAATCTTATGTGTATTTTCTGTTGTGTGCACCGTTCTCTACTCTATGTATGTTAGCCCTTTGGCCCACATATTGGATTTGGGGGTTCCCAGGACTGCTAGCAATTGGAGCCACGCTAACTAATGTGCAGTGCCCCTAGGAATGCAACTTGTTGTCCCAACTTATGTAACCAGTAGGGAAGGAAGCAAAGAGATGGGCATCCAAACATGCAGTCACCAAGAAGTTGTACCCGAATCTTATACATGATTTCAAGATTTTTGTTTATACAGTATAAGTTAATTTTAATCATTTAATTTTTAATGTTAACACTTTGTTTTATCAATTTTTTGTAACTTAATAGCGAGGTCTTTGAATGCTAAGATATTAGTCATCTTAGTCGATGGCCAATATCAAAGTGAAGCAAGATCTAGGTTCATGTTGAGTCCTCGATTGAGATGGAAGGTATTTTGCAAATTATATAAAAATAAAAAGAAATTAATAACTTGATTGGTATATATTGGGGTCAAACTATTGATATCTTTGATGATATATTAAAACTGAAATTAATTACTATTTTGAGACATTGGTTTTAATATCTATATTAATTAAACAACCTATATAAAATATTGAAAGATGGATGGAATAAACTTTGATTATAAGTGAAAGAACAACTTGTTAGCGACTTATGCCAAAGTACACGAGTAGTACATACCTTTTTTTTTTTTGCTGAAAAAAAGGGGTAGGGGGGAGGAAGGGACAAGCCCACCCCCGCGTAGCAGCCCCCACTAGGCCCCCACCCCACCAAGAGAATGTTCGATGCGGGCAGAAATGGCCGTGTGTTGGGCACCCCGATCGGTTTTACTCATGCCTTCCCGATCCATGGGCCCGACTCAGCTACCCCTCTGGGCTCTGGCTTGAGTCCCAAGTGTGAGTACGTCACACCTGGCACCACCCCGGCTACTAGCGGTCCAAGAGCGGTCCTATACCTCATGTCCAAGCAGTGGCCGAAGCCACATTTTAATCGTCGCCGCAGCGACTCGAACTTGGGACCATGAGGTTAGAATCCCCGTCCAGTACCACTAGGCTACCACCTTGGTGGCAGTAGTACATACCTTCGTGCAAAAGAACATTAGATGTTCTTCTGCATGCTCCACTATCTAATGAGCTACTTTACCTTTGAGATCCGATTAGTTCGAAGACGGGGACAATAGATGGAAAATGCCAGTTTGGACACAACTCGACCCTTTATTCTGATTTCAATCCCTATTTATTTCGTTACGAGAGGATGAAGAGAGAGAGAGGGAGAGAGAGAGGAGAAGCCCTTGGTTGGGGGTAATATGAAGACTTATTGTAAACAACATCAAATATAGAATTGTAAAAAAATAATCAATTCAATAGGTGCTGGTATCGAGTTGCTGGGATCAAGAAAGCATGAGAACATGGAAGGTGAATTGGGGGTAATCCTAAGAAGCATCTCATAGAGGAATATCAAGTGTAATAGAGTTGTAATTATTTTCATATAAAAAGCAAAGAATTATCTTGTGAGGGCATGCAATTATTTGCCCCTCATGTACTCTTCTAGAGGTTAAAATACAAAGACCACCCTATTGAGCAGGGGCAAATGTATTTGTACACTAAGATGAAGAAAATAAATTAACTTGATCTTACAACTGACCACAGTCGATATGGAATATCACGCCCTGAGCCCGGAGGGTGGCAGACGCCGCACGCCCGCACGGCGGACCGCACAAGCGTGCAAAGCACCGGAACATATCAAAGCAATTACAGATGCTTAAAATTGACGTAATTATTTAAGTTATTTAAAGCAGTCTTACAAAGATTCAAAATAGCAAATGTCAACATAATTCAAATGTCCAAACTAGTCTAACTAAAATTTCAATAATTAAGCAAAGTCTTCCAAATCTAACACACTCCCCAATCCCATGTGATCATGCCTCTGGATCTGAAAAATAGAGAAAATAAGATAATGAGCTACACTAGCCTAGTAAGCAATATAATACCCCAGAGTGGGGTCAAAGCATATCAGATAATTAATCAAAATACAAAATAATGACTGAAAATTAAATTACAAATAAACATATTTTTTTCAAAACTTATAATTATTTTACAAAAACTCTGATATCAGGCTTCCAACATAAATAGGCTATGGCCACGTAGCCTAGTGGCATGGGTTGCACAAAGTGCCAAACACTACTATTATTAACCACCGGTGGTACGGTGTCCAAATATCACTAGTCTAATTACCGGTGGTACGGTGTCCAAACATCATTATTCTAATTACAGGTGGTACCGTGTCGAAACTAGTTTCTCATAGGTACAAATCAACGGAGCTAACGAATAATCTCTATTGACGGGGCCAGAACAGATCATAGCCATGTTGAGAATATATACATATAAAAATAGATTTAATAAGTTATCCAGTCATTTTATGGATTTCAGAGCATATAACCAAATTTTCAAATAAAATTTAACATGCCTGACCCATTTTACTAAGTACAAAACATATCTCAAAATTTAAACCACTAATAATTATTTTACTAAATAATTTAGAAAATGCACTTTGAAGCATTAGATTACTTACTTCTTCTCGCTTAACTCCTACTTAAAGTAGGCAGATCAGGTTCACTTGTTTAAATTTAATAAATTTCTTTGTTAATTCCAGAGCTAAGCAAAACCAAATATAATATTATTGGATACGGCCCAGTAGGGCCCAAAGTTGGCCCATAATGGGCATGGCCCGATAAGGCCCACATTCGACACAGCCCAATGGATTCGCATAGACCCGGCCCAATAGGACCCCCAAAGTTGGCCTAAATGGATTATTTATGCAATAAAATTTATTGTAGGGACCAATACCTAATTACGGTGTACTGTTCCGTAATAAAACTTGAGTAAAGGGACCAAACAAATATATTTGAGGATCTTTATGTAATAAATCTTTCTTATAGGGATCAAACATAAATTACAGAAGATCCTTTTTGTGAAATAATGTACTATCAAGGGCTTTACTACAAATTCCATTTTATTGGCCAAACAAATTCGGATTTTGGATCTGAACTGGGCCCAAGTTGGGCCCACAAAGGGTACGACCTAAATAGGGCCCAACTAGGCTGAACTGGGCCCCTATTGGGCCCACAATGCACCGGGCCCATGCTTGGCCTAGTTCGGACCACGATGGACCTTCTTCTGCCCCAACCCCCCCCCCTCGAACAGGGGAAAAAGGGAAACGAGAGAAGGAAGGGGCCGACGGGGTTGCTGGCCTGGGTGGCCGGAGGCCATCCCCTGGTCGACGACCAGCCGGCCGCAGTGGCGGCCGACGGACATTGTGGTGGCCGAGGTTGAAAAACAACTGAGAATGGTCTCGGTTTATGGGGCTGAAACTAGGGAAATCTCAAAGCTTATTTGGCAACGGAACAAAGAGCAAAAAGAGGGCTTACTGACGGTTGACGAAGGTGCTGGATCTCGGCCGCGGGTGGCTCAGTTCGGTGGTCAAGCGGCGGCGATGGCAGTGGGGCTTTCCGACAACCAAAATAGATTGAAAAATAGGGGAATACAGCTCGGGTGGTGATGGTGGTTGGCCGAGGCAGCACGTCGGCCACTTGGGAAGCAAGAGCAGAGGGAGGAGAAGAAGGGAGGAGAGGAAGAGGAGGAGACGGAGGAGGGCTCGGAGGTGATCTTGTAAGGAGGAAAGGGGGTTTTATAGCTCAAATTTTCAATGGTTCTCCACCGTAGGAATCGCGGGGATTGGGCAAAATCAGCAGCCGCTCGTGCGGCCGTGGGTTGGACGCGAATCAACCGCGGTGCAACTGCTGGATGCCCATGGTGCCTCTACGCCCGGAGAAGACGGAGTGGATCGCGTCTGCGATCCCTGCTCTGGCCCCTTCCAAAAGGGGCGTTATCTCACACGGCAGATCGACCAATCAAAGCTCGCTACGAAGCCCCCAATCAACAAGTCAAAAAGCCCTCCATATGGCCAACCCAGAGATGTGCAGAGAATCCTTCAAATTTCAAAAAATTTTCTCCATTGGCGACATCTCGGTCACAATAGCGGTTTCCTCAATTGCACGGGCAAGATTCATGGAGCATGATGTGTAAGTGAAACATACATGTGTGACCTTGCTGTTAACCCAAAAGGTTTGATTTTGATGATGTAAAATATTTGAGTAAAAAGTTTACTAATCAGTTGCCTTGAGTATACTTGAATATTATAGAAAGCCAAAAAGAAGGCCTTCGGAAACTCTAAAATGAAGATTAATTATTCAAAGCTCTACGCAAAAAAACTCGACTCCAAAAAAATTTTGAAGCAACCCTTGAATGCTCACATGCAAATACAAAAAATTCCGACTTGGGGCCATCTCAAGAGTCAACCCTTAGATTACAATGAGTTGACCCTGGCACATTAATATAAATTGATACACATTCACGAATCGACTCCCGTAGATCATGAATCGACCCTAAAATAGTCTCAAAAGATAGACAAAAGCTGTAAAATTCATTATTATGGCGAGTCGACCGATGAAGAACATGAGTCGACTGCAATCAAATAAGAGTCGACCCTAGAAGCAAATAAGTCGACCCGTAAATGGCTATAAAGAAAAAACAGAGAGCTGTAAAATTCACTATATTGGCGAGTTGACTTATGAAGAATACGAAACGACTCTAAACAGACAAGAGTCAATGCTAGAAGCAAATGAGTCGACCCTTGAATGACCATAGATAAAAGAGTAATAAAATTCAATCTATTGGAGAGCCGACCTATGAAGATAATGAGTCAACCCTTATAAACCAAAAAAGTTAACGCCACAATGGTTGCAGGAGAAAGATAGAGCGCATGAAAAACAATAGCTAGTTTGAGTCAATCTTTAAAAATTACAAGTCGACTCTCGAAGATCATGAGTCGGCCCCTAAAAATGTCGAGTCGACCCCTCTATGCCTGACAACCGTAACAACTAGCTTTTTTGTAAATCAGAACGGCCGTTTTTGTCTCACAGTAGTTCTTTCTATCTGTCTAATGGCTAGGAGAGTCTTCCAATCATTCTTAAATGGTATAAACATAAGAAAACACTAAAAGAAAGATAAAAAATAGAAAACAGAATGAATTGAATAACCAAGAAAAAAAGCTTTAAAATGAGAAATATTCAACTGCATTCATTAAAAGCTAAAATATCATATTTTCTATAATTGAGAGAGTTGATGAAGTGCATTCAAGTTCAATCAAGGCCAACTAACTAATTCAAAGCTCCATTTATTCTTTATATTTGTCTTTAAGGAGTTGTATTTTATTGTGTTACATGTTATTCTCTATACTTTGTTGTGACAAGTTTCAGGAACTGAAATTTGGAGAAAGGTCCATCCAAATTTTGAATTAGATTGTATGAGCTTAGGAATATGCTTGGTGGTGGTTTTGATTGATTGTCAGTAAAAATCAACTGATTTGATTGTCAGCTCGACTAAAACAATCGCACTGTAATCTTGAAAAGATTATAGTAAAATTTTTTAAGAAAGATATCTTAGGGAGTGGATGTAGGTATAAGTTTAGCATGGAACCACTATAAATTTTCTATATTTATGGTGCATAAATTATCTGCTTTGATCTCTTGCATAATTACTTTTGTTAATTACTCATTGCAACTCACATACACTCATCAAGTTTTATTCCGCGGCATTTTACTTAAAGTTTTTAAAAAGCCCAATTCACCCCCTATTGAGATGTATAGCTGGACAACACTTGGGGATGTGCGATGAGTTACCAAAGATGGCCAATCAGCATGCCCGAATCCTTCGGCGATAGAAACTAACCCTTATGTATGCAAACCAATACTAGGGGACCGTCAAGTAGTGTTTTCGAGCCCTCATACACCCTTATGCTATCACTCTACCGCTCCCACAAATACCTCCATTATTTCTTGAGAGCCTATCTAACCTAGATATCAAAAGATCCCCTACCAGACACTCTTCGACAAGAGAACTTCTTCATCTTTGTTGTTTCAACTCGAATCTGACATCGAAGTGAAGGTTGAGCTTGGCCTCCTCTTCTCAACACCATTTCAGGAATGACTAGCATTGGAGCTATCACCACACGAGCATATTGATCACCACCTCGCCACCTTGGAGGCACATCTTGACCTTCTACCAACCTCTATGGTTTGAACAGTCTATCGCCAAGCCCTCTAGCGATTCAGCCAACTCAACAACTTCATTAAATCAATTCCCAACGACCACAAATTGACGCTAGAGAAAGGATCATGATCCCATTATCAGAGGTTCCACGAGACGACAAACGACTCATAGCCATGAAATCTAAAAGACACAGGAAACACCCTCGATTGCCTAGCCAAACACCCCATGGAATCTGACGGCTCTCTATAGGCTCTTGGAGGGCTCCACCTCCACCGAGTTCACAAGCAATACTGGAGGTCACTACCAATAAGTTTCAGCTACTTGTACAACAGATTCAGGTGCTAACTATAATTATCCAGAACTTGCTGTAGACGATCGCCAACCAATACCAATAACAATAGCAGCAATAGGTTTGTGAGCCGAGCGACCGTGGAGTTTTGGTGCAGCCGAACCTCCACAACCCTCCTTGGAGTCTCAGGCGGGCTTAGCAAAGTCATCGCTCCTATTCTTGGAGCCCGAAGAAGGCCCCTCGTAGCTGCCATCTCATTTATGGAGTATGGACAAGACTGGAGGTGCCGATCCTCAAGCTCACCATCTTGGAAGAAATCAATGTTTATCCACTCCTCACCCTACCAATCTAAGAGGGACTCTAGGAGAGAGGTCGATCTCGACTGTGAACTTGAGGAGATTGACTGCTAACTTGAAGCCTGGAAGCAGCAACCTTGAAGCAACACCATGTCGAGCTCAGGAATGAGGTCGAGTTCGTCACTGAACCCTCATTCTCAATAAAGATCATGGAGAAACCTACTTCTCTTCAGTGCAAGATGCCATAGCTCGAGATTTATGATGGGACTACTAACCTCCTAGATCACTTTGAGAGCTCAAAGCTCTCATGATGCTCTAGGGGCCATTAACTCGATATTGTGCAGAGCTTTTCCGACCACGCTTCAAAAAGCATCCTGGTAGTGTTACACTGGGCTTCAGCCGAACTCCATCCATTCATTTGAGCAGTTCGACCAAATATTCGCTGCCCATTTCATAAGTAGCCAGAGGTGAAGAAACCGACTTTCTTTTGCTATCATGCAGAGAGATGATGAGTCCTTGCAGAACTACATCGGCTACTTTAACACGACCACCCTAGAGATCCATGATATGAACCATTCGGTCACCATGTCCAATGAGGAATGCATTGAAGACACCTTGGTTCCTCTTACCCTGGAGAAGATGTTGCTGAGAGATTATGCTGAGCACTTGGCTCGAGCTGATAAGTACATCAATACTGAGAAAGCCATGGTAGTTCGGCAGGGTTCGACTGAGTGCAGACTGGCAAGAAGAAGAAGAAGAAGAAGAAGTAGGTTCGAGAGAACCCAGAAGAGCCTAGCAAAAAGCTATGGAGGGACAAGAAAAGTTCTTGCTGATCGAGGAGTCCTCCTCAGAGGTTCGAAAGGTACACACCTCTCAATGCCTCCTGAGGGAAGATTCCCATGGAGATCAAAAACCGAAGCTACATAAAATGGCTTCAAAAGATGAGACCAGTTGCCCACAAGGACATGACCCAATTTTGCAAGTTTCACCAGGATTACAGATACCACACTAAGGATTGCATCTAGATAAGAAATAAAATTGAGGCCCTCATCCAGCAGGGCTACCTCGGTGCATATGTCAATGACTTGCAAGATCGAGCTGACACCTATCGGGAGTAACATGCTCTCGAGCTATAGATTGACAACCAACTGATTGTAGGGATCATCAACACCATCTTAGGTGCATCAGTAGTTGGCATAACGAGCTCATCTGCATGAAAATCATATGCCTAGGCAGCCTAGATAGTGACCTAGATGTCGAAGAGGATAAACGAGATCATCTCCTTCTTGGACGTTGATATGGAAGGTATCCAAACTCCTTATGATGATGTTGTTGTAGTTTTCCTTACTATATCTAATTTTGATGTAGAAAGAATTTTAGTTAATAATGGAAGCTTAGAAGATGTCTTGTTTTATGAGGCTTCTTGTAAAATAAACTTGTCGGTTGATTGATTGAGAAAGATCAACTCTTCTCTAATCAGATTCTCGAAAGACCCGGTCCCAGTCGAAGGCATCATCACCCTTCCAGTTACTATGGAGCAAGCACCGACCAGGCCATAGTAATGCTCGAGTTTTTGGTTGTCAAGATTCCCTCGACCTATAACGTAATCTTGGAACAGCCTGGCCCGAACACCCTGTATGTTATAGTCTCTACTTATCATCTACTAATAAAGTTTCTAACCAAGAGAGGCATAGGATAAGTCTGAGGCAACCAAGTGCTAGCTTGATAGTTCTATGCTACCACACTCTAAAAAAAGAAGCCAATGGAGTTGCTTTTCGTCGAAGGCTTTGATGCCTGAGATGAGCTGAAGCAACAATGCGAGGAACCGATCGAAAAACTCCTTTCAATTCCCCTCAATGAAGCAGATCCAAGCAAGATGGTGCAGGTCGGGGCTCACCTCGACGAAGCAACCAAAGCTCAACTTCTAGATTTTTTTTGGGCTAATGTCGATGTCTTTCTTAGATTCACCTTTGGCATGCTAGGTATAAGCCCTGATGTCATCATTGACAGGTTCAACTTAGACCCAACACATCGACCTATTCAGCATAAGAAGAGGAGCTTCACCCTAGAAAGAGCAGGCCATCGATAAAGAGGTCGATAAGCACCTTAGCATAGGCTTTATTCATGAAGTCGACTACCTCGACTGGCTGGCCAATATCATCTTAGTGAAGAAGGCTAATGGAAAATAACGAGTGTGCACCAATTTCACTAACCTCAACAAAACCTGTCTAAAGGATGGCTTCCTATTACCGAGGATCAACCAATTTGTTGATGCCATGTCGAGATACCAGATGCTAATGGATGCATTCTCAGGCTAAATCAGATCTCGATGGTGCCCAAGAATGAAGAAAATATGTCCTTCACTGATAAGAAGCCTTACTGTTATAGAGTCATGCCTATCAATCTGAGAATGTGGGAGCCACCTACCATGCGCTTCTTCAACAAAATCTTTAAGGATTAGATTAGCCATAACATGGAGGTATGCATTGACAACATGCTAGTCAAATGCAAGTAGGTCGAGCACCACATGACTGATCTCGAGAGACCTTCCGAACTCTAAGAAAATATCGCATGAAGCTCAACCCAAGCAAGTGCACCTTTGGGGTTTTCCTGGAAAAATTCTTTGGCTTTATGGTGACACGGCACGAGATTGAGGTCATCCCGCATACTATGCTGAAAATGACTCCCCCAAGGATGCGAGTCATGTCACGGCGCTGAACAAATTTGTAGCGATATTGGTGGAGAGATGTCTGTCCCTCTTTAAAGCACTAAGACAAATCAAGAACTTCTGCTAATCTGAAGAACGTCAAGCCACATTCATCCTACTTCGAGACTACCTTAGCTTGCCACCACTACTTACCAAGTTGAGCCCCAGAGAAATGCTTTATCTTTACTTGGCTATCTCCCCCTCGACATTAAGCTTGGTTCTCATTTAAGAAGAAGATGGAACCTAGAGGCCGATCTACTATATGAGCCGAGTCCTCGAAGATGTTAAGATAAGGTACCCTAAGTTTGAAAAGGTGGCCTATGCTATCATTACCTTGGCTTGGAGACCTCACCCTACTTTCAGGCCAATTCCATCACCATGCTGACCGACTAACCACTGAATCAAGTCTTTCAGAAACTGAATGTGTCGGAGAGGTTAACTAAATAGGCAGTTGAACATGGAGAGTTTGACATCCACTATCAGGCTCGGCCTTCCATCAAAGCTCAAGCACTAGCTGACTTCTTTATGGAGTGCACAATTTCTAACGATGTGGAGGTTAGCACGATACTAGAGGAGCATAAGCTAGAACATTCCTGGATGATCCATGTTTAGGGGTCCTCCAACCTGAATAGAAGCAAAGCTAGGTTAATCTTTACCATCTTGGGTGGAGTTGTGGAGGGGTATGCCTTGTGTTTTGGCTTTAAGGTGTCCAACAACAAAACCGAGTATGAGGGTCTTCTCATTGGTCTCAAGCTCATCTAAAAATTTGGAGTTTGGTGTCTGAAAGCTCTCACCATCTCCCAAATGATCATCAGACAGGTCCAAAGGAGACTTCGAAGCTACAATCCCCAAAATAGCAAAGTACCTTCAAAAGGTCAAGAGCATCTCCTCAGCCTTCGAGGAGTTTGAAGTCCTATAAATTCTTAGGCCAAAAAATGCCAGAGTTGACCTACTCTCAAAACTCGCCACCTTAGAATGTCTTGAGGTGCTCGACAAGCCTAGCATAGAGGAGGAACTAACCCCAATTCTACAAAGGCTTCAAATTGAGTTGGATCGACCCCCTCGTTGACTATCTTCGGGACAAAAAACTTTTCGAAGATAGGAGGGAAGCTTGGAGGCTCAAGAACCAAACAATATACACGCTATATGCTTTTGGAGGGGAAGCTTTACAAGAGGTCATTTATCTTACTTGTCCTTCGATGTCTCCGACCTTCCAAAGCCGAATATGCACTTCAGAAAGTCCACAAAGGAATCTATGGAAACCACCTAGGGCATAGGGTCTTAGCTTACAAGATACTACGATAAGGCTACTACTGGCCAAGCATCCAAAAGGACGTTGTCGACATCATGAGGAGATGTGACCACTAACAACAACATGCAAATATCTAGTGGCAGCCAATAGCCCCTCTCACACCGATCAGCGCTCCTTAGCCTTTTATCTATAGGGGATCGATATCCTCGGATCATTTTTGTAAACAATCGAGTAGAGAAAATTCTTTATGGTGGCCATTAACTACTTCACTAAGTGTGTCAAGATCAAGCTGTTAGCCTAAATCACCACGAAAAATTCTCAAGAGTTTATTTGGAGATTTATCATATGTTATTTCAGGCTTCCTCGGGCCATCATTACCGACAAGAGGAGGCAGTTCGACAATACTGCTTTAGTAGTGTTGCATCGACTTGCATATAGACCACCAACTCACCTCAGTCGAGCATCTCCAAGCTAATAAGGAGCCTGAGGTTACCAACAAAACCATCCTACAAAGCCTAAAGATGAGGCTAGATCGAGTGGAGGGGCTCTAGGTGGATGAGTTTCATAGCATCCTTCGGACTTACCAAACTACTCACGAGATTCCAACAAGAGAAACATTCTTCAGTCTCTCCTTCGACACCAAAGCGATAATCCTTTTGGAGATTGGTTAACCCTGTCATCAAATAGACTCCTCAATGAGTAGATGAATTTGGAAGATCTTTGAGACAACCAAGACCCTTTTGAAGAAACAAGGGAACAAGCTCGGATCTGCATGGCATGGCCACATCTTAATGATGAGTAGCTCAATACTATGACTTTCGAGTGAAAGTTTAGTTTTTTCAACATAGACACCTAGTGCTCAAAAGGACAAAAGTGGCCCAACTAGCTGAACAAGCCAAGCTTGCATCGAATTGGGAGGGGCTGCACAATGTATCTAGAGTCTATGCCCTTGAACCTATCACTTGGAGCATCTAAATGGGATTCCCATACCTTAGTCGTGTAACTTTGCCAAACTCCAAGCTTATCATAAGAAAGTTGAATCAATGCATTCTGTAAACCTGACTTATCAATGAAACTTTCTTCTTTTTGCAAGAAATTGTCTTAAGCATTTTAGTCAGCTATCAAGCTCCCAAGTGAGCATGAGTTCAGGCACATCCTAATATGACCATTGAAGAAGACACCCTCGAGCATTACAGGTCAGACAATCATCCAAGGGCCCCGACCTATAAGCCTTTGCAGCTAGAAAGTTCCTAGTGGAGCTTCCCAAGAGCCTGCACCTTCGTTCATCAGACGAGCCTTCCAATGGCTCTGACTTGCAAGCCTTCATGGTTAGAAAATTTCTAGAGGAGCTTCTCAGGGGCATACACCGTCGTTTGTTGGACGAGCCATCCAATGGTCCCGACATGCAAGCCTTTAAGGCTAGGAAGTTCTTAGGGGAGCTTCTGTGGGAGCTACACTCCCGTCTATTGGCCTCTAAATTGAAGATTTGGTAAGCTAACACCTCTCCAGGTTGGGCCAGCCCAACTGCAAATACCGACCTCCGAGCCAAAGACTTGGCAAGCTAACTGACTCTGCAAGTAAGGATGGCCCAAGTGGAGATACTAGTCTTCAAGCCAAAGACTTGGCAAGTTAACTGATCTCTCTAGATTGAGATGGTCTAAGTGGAGACACCAATTTTCGAGCCAAGGATTTGGCGAGCTAACCAACTTCTTTAGATTAGGACGATCTAAGTGGAGATGCCGACCTCCCGCATACTAGCCTTGGAGCTGAGGACTTGGTAAGCTTATTGATTTCTCGAGGTCAAGATTGCCCAAGTGGAGATGCTGACCTCCTGCATACCAGCCTTCAAGCTAAGGACCTAGCAAGTTAATCGATTTTCATCAGAATGGCAACAACCTAGGTAGAAACACCAACCATCACCCTAGGCAACCTACTAATCGAAAGGTGACAACATTTTTCTCGTATCTTGATAACTTGGAGTTCGGGTCTTTAGGTGATTCTTGTCTGCAAACATACAAGTCCCAACTTTAGCTAACCAAGGCCGAAACAAGAGGGAAAGGCCCTGATGAGCTCCTAACAACGACTGATCAAGACCAAGATTAGTAGATAAGACTCTAAAATTTCCCAGCGATAAGTCCATAGCTCAGCCCTCAGTGAAGGCTGGCTTGGACAATCTTCAAAATGACATCACACTATGTCGACTGGTCCTACCCGGCAGGATTGCGCATACCTCAGGAATTAAAAAAAAAAAAGTTAAGAGAAACTTTCATTCATCGATTACTCTAATTATGGTGATGTCAGCTTAGCAACTGAGCAGATTTACAAAAGTTGCAACCTAAGATGCTAAGAATAATTCAAATGAAACAACCGCCAACTGGGAAGCCATGTTCTATCAAGGTCTCCACTTCATCCTCATCAAAAAATAGCTCAAGGATGGTTGGACCCTCACTCACTACAACATCCTTAAGGAGTCCGACCTCCGCCTCATGTTGTGTCTTCTTAAGAAGCCTGAGGAGATTAAGGGGGAAGTCCTTAGCCGAGCAATCCGCAATGAAGATTCAACGATGTCCCGCTTGAGCCTGGCCCAAGGTTTGCACTCCATTGCTTGGATAGCTTCTTGGCTTTCGTGGTTTGCTGTTAGATGACCCTAAGGTTTGCCTCCTTGATAATGCCCAAAGAATAACGCGATGTGAATGTTTAAAAGTAGATTGACAATTAGATTGTAGTAGTGAAAAGATGTGACTAAAATTAATGGCAGCAAAGCATCAAGAATTCCTCACTTGAACTAGGTTGTTCCATTCATATTTGATCCATTGGATAACTCAATTAAAGATCATAGCACTAGATTCTTTAATCGGAAGATAGCATTACAATCAAAATATTTAGAGGTAATTCTAGAAAATCATTCTCCTCTTTTAAAACCAAGAATTTCTATCCTATTAGACTTAGATTCAAAGACGAAAACATACCTAAAGGCAATATTGCAGCAGAGAATCACACTAACTGGATAAACAATCAAATCTGGACATAATCAAGCACTTCAACAATTCTATAGAAAAAGAATGGCTGAATCTATGAAAGGAATCGGTTCAAGATTATCCAAACACAAGAAAAGATCTATTGATGAGAGATGATAAACAAGAATTGTATTAACATGAGAATCTATTACATAGATCAAATATAACTGAAACTACCATCATCCAAGCGAGTTCATCCCTAGCTTCACCAAAGAATTAGCTCTCCATGAATTGTCGGCTTCTCTTCATGATTTTTATATAATGCCATCCTTCCCCCTTCAGAACGGTGAGCTCCCCAAGTATATATAGGGTTTTTGGACTTAAAACCCAAGGAAACGCGGCTTAGACATACTCGCATGCATTTTTCCGACTTTACTCTCGAGCACGAACGTCAGCATAAGGTTTGAGAGGCTCTCTAGATCGCATTCGATTCCACATTTCATGTTCTTATAGTCATTGGAAAATCCTGGATGTCTAGTTTCCAAAAAAACTTGAATCAGCTCAATTATACTTCTGTAGCTTCCAAAATCATCAAAATACTACACAAAGATCCAATCTGTCAGGGCCCTGGCTGGCAGTTTAGGGAAACCTAACTTTGCAACCTCATAACTTTCTCTTCGAAGCTCCAATTATCTGGTTCTTGATGCATATAAAACCTCAACATGTCTACTTTATCTCCACCAAGTTTCATTTCATTCAGACTACAATGGGATGTTCAATCTCTTTAACTCTATTCCTACAATAAAATCACCAAAAATCAATTAAAACTTGGACACTTTGTAAAGTAAAGCTCAGATTAGAAAGATATCATAAAAATGCCCAAATCATGCTTAAGTATTAACAATTTAGCCTAAAGTTATAGTGTTAAAGGTACATTTTCACACCTATCACTCCTCCCTCTAGATTTCATCCATCCTCAGCTCTGCCTCCATCTCTGTTGCCTTTAATGGGCAATCATTCCTTCTCCATAGCCAGCTTGCCACAAAGAAGCCCCAGGTCACCTTCGACCTCCGTCAAACTATCCATGACCTGTTGGAGAGCTAGCTGGCCAGCTATAGTAAAATTGGAAAAAGCCGACCCTCTTTTGTCGATACTAGTCACATGCGTCGGAAAAAAACGGCCCAGGCACCAAAAATTATCACGTTTCTTTGATGCGTCGGTGGCCTCCTCCCCAAATACGACCCACCCGATCGAGATCGAGCCCTAGCTTGGCCTCCTTTTGTGCATACTAGGTAACAATATGCTCCGAGAAAAATGATTTAGAGATGTGGAGTTCCAGCATTCTCAGGTGGGATCTACTTCTGATCAGTCCCTGCAGTCCTAGCAGCCATGTGAGCACCAACAGCACGAGTCAGGATCTCAGTGCAGGCCTCCTGCTGATTGCCCGGAGGATGAGCTCTGGATCCAGAGTAATTCGATTAGTTCATATTTTATGTTCATATTTGTTTTCAACTTCTTAAGGCATATTTTATTTAATTTTAATAGATAGATAAGGGACGGTGAGGACGAGATGGGGACCCACTCAAACAAAGGATATGTGGAAGCTTCGTGAGGGTGAGAAGATCATCATCCGATGCAACGAATTGGAGCAGTCTATCAATAGATCTGAAAGTCTTCTTCAAGCTTTTTAGGATCAGTTGCACGCAAGGGTCAGCTGTGTCCGCTCAACTATACAAAGTGGAATGAAATGCTTCCTTCGTATAAGGTTGAGCTTCTTAGACTTATACAAGTAATGAATTGAATTTGTTCTTTTTAATTTGACACCTCCTATATATTAATTTGCTTACTACCATAATTTTACTTTGGAGATTTAATATTATTATAACATTCTATATCTTGTTGTAGGGTAAGTTTGTACTCCCTCGAAAGAGCCATGATTGGGTGCTAAAGTTCCTCAACCACATATGAAAAAAATATAAAGCAAAATTGAAGACGGACTTTAAGCACGATAGTATGACAAAGAAGGAGGTTGCTCGTGTTTGTCCTCCTGATGTATACCCTCAGTAGTGGAAGGAGCTTGTTCACTACTGATTTTCTGAAAGAGGACAGGTCACGTATATTGTTTCAATATCTTATATTATCTTTATTATTAATATGGATTGCAAATATATACATTGAATCATATTATACTGTGTATTTTAATTTTGGCAGACATATTCTAATATTGGTAGAGCTACCCAAGCATCTCAAGCAGTTCCTTACACTTTAGGCTTGAAGAGTTATGCGAGACGTAGAAATAAATTCGTAAGTTTTTTTCAAACTATTTGGAACTCTACTAACATATAGCATGTATCATGATATATAGTTTGCCAATATATTTTCGTATGTGTAGATAGAAGAGCATGGAAGGGATCCTAGTGAGGTAGAATTTTATAAGATGACTCATACCCACCGAGATGGCAGCTTTATCCGGGACGAGTCGAGAGATATAGTTGTATGTATTCATTATTTATTTGTTCAATTTTTTTATTAATTTTACTTCTTTTAAAATATTAATGTGACTATTTTTTTTTTGAGAGAGATATAGGAAAGAGCTACAACTCTTATTTTAGAGCGCGTCGGAGAGTCATCATCATCCGACGCAGCCAGTCACATTGAGGCTCTAGTCTATGCCGAATTAATGGGCCCAGAATGTTATGGTCGAGTGAGGGGTTATGATATTGGAGTTACCCCCACTTAGTTGTCTGCATTGAGCCGATATATCCAAGATGCCAGACAAGGTAGTAGCACTGCAGAGGTTTGTAGTTTGAAGACAGAGATGGCACAGATAAAACAGTCATATGAAACAAGGATAGAGGAGATGAGGCAGAGTCATAGGACCGATATGAAGGAGTTGAAGTAGAGCCAAGAGTTGAAGATACAATCTTTGTAGGATCAACTTGAATATATTTCATTTTTTTGCAGAGATTTGCTCCTTCGATAAATAACTAAATCTATATGAATATTTTACGTAATTATAATGTATTTTTATATGAGCGTGATGACTTTCGTATTCTTAGTTTCTAAAGTATT
Source organism: Phoenix dactylifera (assembly GCF_009389715.1). Taxonomy (NCBI): domain Eukaryota; kingdom Viridiplantae; phylum Streptophyta; class Magnoliopsida; order Arecales; family Arecaceae; genus Phoenix; species Phoenix dactylifera. Next base: position 264,237 of record NW_024067915.1, read on the forward strand.
TTTTTTTTCTTGTAGGTTGCTGATACTTCATCTACTCATAGAGATGATGATGTCGTCGACCCTTGATACATCATAGATTGTTTACATAGAAATTTGAGATGTATGTTTTTAGTGTATTTTTGAAGTACAATGTAATCAAATATGATAATATGAACATTTTGAATGAAAAGTTCTTATTTGTGGCATGCATTTTGTTATCTATGTGATTTAGTGTATTTATTTTATTGGAATCTAATATATACAGTATTAAAAATTGCTTTTACAAAACAAATATAAAAAAAATACTATTGCCGACGTTTTTCAGCAGCAATAGCCAGTGGCACGAAATCTGGCATGCCTTTACCGACGCTTTTAAGCGTCGATCAAGAACGAAGATAAGCCAACGCTTTTAAGATTTGGCCTAGTCCGACACAAACCCACGGTTTTAAGCGTCGGCCCAATTGGCCCACGCTTTTAAGCGTCGGTTAACTTCCAGTAGAACGACGCTAAAAAGCGTCGGCATATATCTCGTTTTTGGCCGACGCTTCCAAACTTAAAAGCGCCAGCATACATCTCGTTTCCGGCCGACGCTTTTTGGATGCGTCGGCATAAACTATGCCCACCCCCACCTGCCCAACGTCTTATCCATGCTTTTGGGAGCGTTGGCAGAAAATCTACCGACGCTTAAAAGCATCGGTAATGACTAAACAAAGCACCGGGATATATCCTTTCTTTTATAGTGTGGAGAGTCTCGAGATGGTCCGACAGGCATTCTGCATGCGAATAATTTATGGCAATAGGGAAAGAAAGAAGGAAAGTAGACCATCACTCTGGAATTATTACCCTCATAAAGGTGGTAGAAAGTTTGACGAAGGATCTACACTAGGCAGCGAGCTCGAGGAAAATTTTTTGAAACTTTGAAAATAAGCAAGCATGATGACATTCACACCATCAGGTAAATAGTTAATCCCGGAAGGCCAACTTAGACACATGACCTCAAACATGCTAAGATCGAGGGACAAGCCACCTCTAAACCTACCTCATTTTGTCCATCGATCTATCTCCTTGGATTGATGATAACTCACATGCTCTCCAGCTCGAGCAGACTACATTAGCTCATACATCAAGCTATAGTGAGGCATATACCGGCCATGGCGCCAACCTGCTCCGGGTGACCTAGAAGATTTGGTGAAAGCTTGAGTTAAGCCGATGGATCAAGCCACCCCAAGTAGAGTTCATGGAAATCAGATAGGTGAGAGGAAGACGAAACGATAGTTCATTTCATTGCAAAAGAAGAAAATTACAAAAAGCAATAAAAAAAAGAAAATACAAAATTGCAGCTCGTGGATACCCGAGCTGGGAAACTATCCTACTCCTCTCTTTTCTCATCTTCTTATTCATCATCTTCCTCTTCTTCTCCCTTGTCTCCTTTCAACCAAGCCCTTCCATTAGAAGATTGTTCTGAAAAGGTGATCAAGTTGAGATCGACTTGGGAAGCAGCTTATTGATCCTTTCTTATTAGAAGTATGTCCTAGAAGCCAATGTGGCTGATGCATTATTTTCTTCTGAGACATAAATTTGTACTTGACCTAATTATGAGTTTATTAAGTTGGGCATTCTTTTCATTCATGTTCTTATGTGTCCATGAATCGTTCAGAAAATTAATAAGATGATGACTTATATTCTCAAGAGTTGAAAATTTAAGGCATGTGTCATTGGTGATTAATTTCTGAATTGCTCCTCATCGATGGATCACACGAAGGACGGTGATCGATCTGATGAGATTAGTGCACATATCACTTTCTTTGATGGACGAGTCTTGAGTCCACAGTATAGGGATACTAGAGTAATTGTGCAAGTACTTGTTAGAGAACAACGGTACTGAGCGTGACCATAGCAAGTAGTCACTTGAATGTTTATCCACTCGTCAGTGACTTACTTGATACTGCAGTTGTATGACTGGTCCTTTGACCTACGATGCCTCGGCTATTCACCGTGAGATTGCTGTAGTTTGACGAGCACATAAACCTGGGACCTATCGATCTAGGTCCTTGTGGTGCAGATTAGCTGCAGTAGATTCATTGTAGGAGTAGAAGTGCATCTAGATGGAGTCTATCGATCTTGATAGATTAGTAGAGATTCTATGTGATTTATAAGATCGAGTTCATAAATTCTTGGCCAAGGTAGTTTTTGGAAAATGAGTTTTTCAATCTCGAACTAGAGTCGAATGAATCTTGATATATGACAGATGATGGGGTTTGACAAGTTATCCATGACTTCCATCCTATCGGAATCTATGATAGAGGGACTGTATCATCAGTAACTGCACCTAGAGGTTCATCTATTCTATTCTGTTGGGTAGCCACTACATGCTGCTAGGTGTCACTGGTAGATTGTGAGATTCAAAAGCATTCACTTGATGATCAGTGAATCCGAATGAGAAGAGTTGGAATTGTTCCAACCCATTGAAAAGAGTTTCAATAATGTTGTGATAGAGATCACAATATATCTCACTACCAGATAGAATAGAACCTATGGAGTCGCACACAATAGAGAATCTGATCGATCTGATGGTTGAAATGTGTTTGGAATCACAATAGATTAAGATTATTAATTTGATTGATAATTGATTTAACCCACTAAGATTTAGTGAGTTGAAGAAGAAATAATTGCAATTGGATTGCAATTTGATTGGATCAATTGGACTTAGTTAATTGGGCTTGATCTTATTAGATAAGGTTCATGAGTCCTACTTGGAGTAGGACTCCTAGAGTCCTAACTGGATTAGGACTTCAAATTATTAGAGTCCTACTTGGAGTAGGATTCATAAAGATCTAATTAGATTAGGACTAAACTTATATGAGTCCTAATTGGATTAGGATTCCTAAAGTTCTAATTAATTTTGGTCTAATAGATGAAGATGACTCCTAATTAGATTAGGATTCAAGAGTTCAATTGAGTCATGATCCAATTGAGTCCTAATTGGATTAGGACACTTATGGGTAAAGACTCCACATGGCCACCTAATCCTCTTTAGAAGAGGATTAAAGCACATAACCCAAATCCTCCTCCAAGGAGGATTTGAGCCCAAATCAAGGACGGGTGTGCCCCCCTCCAAGACTAGTAGGGTTAGGCGTGAGGCTCCAAAATTGGAGGAGGCCCCATGCCTAGGGTTTGAGGAGCTTGGGGCATGGCTTCTGCTAATTTTTAGGAGGAGTCCACGCCAATGAAAAGAAAAATAAAAAGGGAGGCCGGCGGCCTCCCTCCTAAGTTTTCCTTAGCGGCCCTCTTCTCCCTAGGGCTTTTCTTTCATGATGGTGGCCTCTCCCCTTCTTCCTTCTTCCATCCGCCAGGGAAAAAGAAAAGAGAAGCAAGATTGGAGTCATCTTCCTCCTCTTCATCAACCGATGAAAGAAAACATAGAGAGGAAAGTGTTCCTCTCTTCCCTCCTCCTTCTTCCTTCTTCTTCCATGGTAAAGGAAAGAAAAGAAAGTGTTTCTTCCTTCTCCTTCTTCCTTCTCTTGAGAGCAATCAAGAGTTGATTGCTTAGAGGAGTTCCAACCATCAAAAGGGATCTCTGCAAGGGAGCTAGTATCCTGGTGAGATCATAATCTTGATCGATCCAGATCTTCATGTGGATACCCGTAGAGCTCGGACACTTGTGCGGCTTCATGCGAATCCAATTTCCATGATCATCAAATAGCGGTAAAGATCTACCCGCTCAAAGGTAAAGATAGGATCTTTACAACTCTTAATCGTAGATTTAAAATTAATCATGTTCTTAATTTTAATCTTTCCTTAGATTTCATAATTTTCTGAGTTAAAAAACTCAGAATCTTTTTGAAATCTATATTTCCTAGGACATTCATGTGATGAACGATCCCGCATGTGTGTTTATGCTGCGATCGTCGCCATGCGTATGGGGGTAACCCGACATTTCCTGGTAGACGGTAAAGCCTTTTTTGAATGAGTCCCTAGCGGCCTTCAACATCTCATCGGCGAAACTCCTACAAGTCCTTATAATATGTGACAACGTGCCAAGCATCCTCGTGAACTCGAGCAGCCCTTTTCTCGGCTCAAGCGGCTTTTCTGCTTAGGCAGCCTTCTCCTCAAATTGAGTGGCCTTATCTTCCATCCAAGCGAACCTCTAAGCTTTGCACCTGGCCTTTGCCACCAAGCCTTTAAGATGAGTGATCTCTTCCTCATCTTCCTTCCCAACTCGGGCCATCTCTTTGTCAACTTCTTACTGAATCCCCAAAGCTTGGCCTCCATCTGGCTTAACTCGGCCTCAGCGACATTGGCCCTTATCTCATAGAGACAAGCTTGGGCCTCAGCTTCCTCTCACTTTTGCGACTGTCGATTGTTTCTCTCAGGCTGAGTGTTTCTTTACTCAATCTCACAGATGTGGCGATTAGTGCCCTCCAATTACCGCTAGTAGGAGCGGATGATCTTGATGAGCATCCACATGGCATAGACCCCCTGCAAGTAGAAAAAGAATGATCAGTTCCACCAATCAAATAAGAGTTTCAAAGTATCAAAGATTATACCTGAAAGGAAAAAAGCCTATTTTTGCATGCATGTAATTTTAAAAATTTTCAGAAAAATGCAGCGGAAAGATAGAATTAAACTCTTTAATTCCAAGCATGCAAGGGAGATCATATCTCAAAAATAAATTACAGGAACGTTTAAACTATTTATGTAAAAAATAACTATAAGCATGATTAATCATAGAATTAGAAAATCAGCAATCCTTGTTAAGTTCTAAACCTAACTAAGATAAAATAAATCTTATACCTTATGATGAAGAGGTTGGATTTGAAGATCTGAAAGTCGAGCCTTATAGCCACACACGTGTCTGGCCTCTACGGATGATCCACGCGAAGCTCTGGGTTGATCTAATCCCACGGAAGTGCTAGCTTGCGCGGAACCCTGCTGTGGCTGATTTTGTTCTTCCTAAAATTAATCAATCTTTAATTGATCTTATGAGATGAAGGAAGAACATGAAGAAGGAGAAGAGGAGAAGTAATGAAGTGACCCTTTTCTGAATTTTTCAGAACTCTAAGTTCATAAAAAAATCATAATCACTAAACCCTTTGCGTGGAGAGAAAGTGGAGAGAATTAATTCATAATGTCTCTCTTTCTACCCTTTTATAGATTGGGTTTAGGGCTTCTTCTAATCTTATTAGGAGTATGGGACTATAACCCACCCTTGGATTAATGCCAAGTGTCCAATCCTTGTGCTCATAGATGCATGACATGTGTCCACTTAATCAATTGATTAATTTTCTAATCACAATAGGATTTCTAATCTCATTAGGTTATACCCAATCGGCTCGGGTCGAACCCGATCGAATTAAGTCAAACCCGAATTTAGCCCAAATTGAATCTAATTCAATTTGGCTTAATTAAAGTCCAATAATTCAATCAAATTGAATTTATTAGTAATCCAATTACTAATTAACCCTCTAATAATTCAATAATTATTTTAATGCAACTTTTGCTTAGGATAATTTTGTCAATCGAAATGACCAAATTACCCCTGAATGATTCTTAATCATTAATCAGCCATTTGATCAACTTAGAAACTTCTATGCATGTGACCCCATACGTTCGAACCTAAGCCGGTAGCACAAGAACAACTTTTTGTACTAATCGAAATGACCATCTAGCAATGGTACCCGACGTCCGGATAGGACGAATGATCGCAAAGCAACATTCAAGAATCCTTGGACTATGGTTACCGTATAATTTATCCCTATGACTCCTAAATACCAGGATGACTTCAGAGTTTTATCAACTCTGTAATAAGTGCATCCCTGATGTGATTCAACTTTCAAAATTCTGTGACTTCTCACAAGAATTACCCTGGCCAAGGTTTTGCTAAATTGAACACAAGGCATTATCTCCTGTTTCCAGGAGGTGTCAATTCCATCTTGACTCACAACTGACTACGCAAGTACTTGACTATACCCAGTGACCTTCCGTCACTAGATTAGAAATTCAGATAGTCCGGTACCAAAGTACAGTGAGTTGCTTGCTAGTCACAGGTTGCGGCCTCAGGTCAGAGGGCCAAACTTATATCCATATCCACTCGGAACATCTCTTGACAGTAGAGCATTCCAGAATTGGTCACGTTCAGTGAAATGTACTCCTATACTTCACCTGTGTGACATATCAGTATCTCCACACTCCTTGGCTAAGAGGACAACCAACGTATATGTCACACAACGTCCTAATCTCGATAATGCTGTCGTCCTAGTAACAGCATATCATTTGATCGGAAACAGTTTTAAGGACTTGAAGATAAATCCTCCTTTATCATAAAACAAGTCCTATGGACTTCATCATATAAGAGTTCATTTGAAGATGTACAATGAAATGATGAACAATGCCAAATAATATTTTATTAATTTATCAATTCATTTACAAAATTAATCATCAGCGCACTGACGATTGACTCTTAGGATACAATTCCTAGTAACTTCCACTTAGCCTAAAGCCAATCGGCACAGTATCTAATACCCATCTTTGACTTGTGTTTGTTGAACTCTTTAATGCCAAGAACTTTGGTAAATGGGTCAGCCAGATTTTCTTTTGTGTCAATCTTCTGAAGATGAATATTACCTCGTTCGACGATCTCTCGAACCAGGTGGTAGCGACGTAGAATATGCTTGGTCCACTGATGTGCTTTGGGTTCTCTTGCTTGAGCTATGGCTCCAGTGTTGTCATAAAATACAGGCACTAGATCATCAATGTAGGGTGTCACCCGAAGCTCAGTGATGAACTTCCGCAACCATATAGCTTCCTTGGCGGCATCAGATGCTGCGATGTACTCTGCTTCACATGTAGAATCTGCCACTGTATGTTGCTTGGAACTCTTCCAGTAGATGGCTCCACCTTTAAGAGTAAAGATATATCCCGACATGCTCTTGCATCATCTTGATCTGACTGAAAACTTGAATCGGTATATCCTTCAAGTTTTAAGTCAGAATCACTGTAGACAAGCCACTGGTCTTTAGTATTTCTTAAATACTTAAGGATGATTTTTACAACCTTCCAGTGGTTGCTACCTAGATCAGACTGGTATCTGCTAACTACTCCTAGTGAATATGCTACGTCTGGTCTAGTACATATCATGGCATACATTATAGATCCTACTACCGAAGCATATGAAATTCTATCCATACTCTCTCTTTCTTTAGGGGTTGTCGGACAATCCCTCTTAGAGAGGTTAAATCCATGGCCCATCGGAAGATAGCCTTTCTTGGAATTAATCATAATAAATCTTTTTAGTATAGTATCAATGTATGTTGATTGGGATAATCCAAGCAATCTTCTATATCTATCTTTATAAATCTTCATTCCTAGGATGTAAGATGCTTCTCCCAAATCCTTCATGGCAACTTGAGATGATAGCCAAACCTTTATTCCTTGTAATGCGGGAATGTCATTTCCGATTAGAAGAATGTCATCCACATACAAAATAAGAAATATAATAACGGAACCATTTGCCCATTTATAAATTCAAGGTTCCTCTTAATTCTTAATGAAGCCATACGATTTGATCAACTTATCAAATCGTATGTTCCAACTCCGTGAAGCCTGCTTTAATCCATAAATGGATTTTTGAAGCTCGCACACCTTAGGCTCATTTGTAGATATAAAATCTTCAGGTTGCATCATATACACCTCCTCTTCTAAATCTTCATTTAGAAAAGCGGTCTTTACATCCATTTGCCAGATTTCATAATCTAAGTTTGCTGCTATCGCAAGCATAATCCGAATGGATTTGAGCATTGCCACAGGAGAAAACATCTCGTCATAGTCAATACCATAACGCTGACGATATCCTTTGGCAACCAAACGGGCTTTATAGGTTTCTACCTTTCCGTCTGCGCCTCGTTTCCTTTTGAAAATCCATTTACACCCTATGGATTTAATCCCTTCAGGTGGGTCAACTAATGTCCATACATCATTGACCTTCATGGATTCTATTTCGGATTGCATGTCTCCAAGCCATGCATCAGAGTCATACCTCTGCATTGCATCCATGTAGGTGATCGGATCTTCATCGTTTTCATCAAGTTCGACAGGATCCCCATCCCAGACCAAGAAACCATAGTATCTGTCCGGCTGACGTGGTACTCTACCTGATCGCCTTAATGGTGCATCTAAGATGGGTTCTGGATCTGATCTAATCAAATCCGACTCAATTGGTTCAGTGGATGGTGTTGGATCTTCTACATGTTGAACTTTCCTAAGTTCAACATTAGAGCTATTAGTTCCTTCACTAAGGAATTCTTTCTCTAAGAAAATAGCTCTATTGCTTATGAACAACTTTTGTTCTTAAGCAAGGTAGAAATAATATCCTTTAGTTTCTTTAGGGTAATCGACAAAGAAACATTTGTCAGACTTGGGTTCAAGTTTGTCTATCTTCAAATGTTTGACGTACGCCGGACACCTCCAAACCCTAAGGTGAGAGAGTACTGGTTTCCGTCACGTCCACATCTCATGTGGTGTTATTCACAGATTTACTTGGAATCTTATTAAGTATATAACAGGCTGACTCAAGGGCATATCTCCAAAAGGATATGGGCAGATCAGCAAACCACATCATGGATCGAACCATATCTAATAGAGTTCGATTTCTCCTTTCTGATACGCTGTTATACTGCGGTGTACCAGGAGGAGTCCAGTGGGAAAGAATCCCATTCTCTTTCAGATATGTCAAAAACTCATTGGAAAGATATTCACCCTCTCGATCTGATCAAAGAGTTTTAATACTCTTTCCAGTTTATTTTTCTACTTCATTACGATACAATTTGAACATTTCAAATGCTTCAGATTTGTGTCTCATTAAATAGACATAACCATACCTCGAAAAGTCGTCTGTGAAAGTAATGAAATATGAATATCCGCCTCTTGCATTTGTGCTCATTGGCCCACATACATCAGATTGTACTAGAGTTAATAAGTCATTGGCTCGTTCACCTTTTTCAGTAAAAGGTGACTTGGTCATCTTACCAAGAAGGCATGATTCACAGGTTGTTAATGATTCACAATCATTAAATATTGAGGATTCCCTCTTTATTTAACCTGTTCATCCTGTTCTTATTAATATGACCTAGCCTATGATGCCAAAGATAGATATCCGTGACATTATCTATTCTAGGGCGCTTATTGGACTTGTACATTACATGAACAGGCTGTGATAATATGTAAATCCCATTACTCAATTGTCCATGCATTACAGTAACACCATTCACAATGATATCACAGTAATTTTTTTTTATTGAAATCTCATAACCGTTCATGGCTAATAGGCCTATAGAAATTACAATCAATAAGAAAGAAGGACAAAAGTGACAGTAACTTAAGACTATTATTTGAGAATTGAATACAAGTTTCAGAATCCCTAAAGCTAGAACTGGAACTAATCTTCCATCTCCAACATTTAGGAACCTTTCACTTTCTTCAAATCTCTCACTGACCTGTAGTCTCTGCAACGAATTGCAAATATTAAAAAAACTTTCGGTATCCAATACCAAGGTCGTATTATCATATATTGAAAAATTACAAGGTGTTATCATATAAGTACCTTGATCTGCAACTGATTGCATCTTTTTCTTTGGCTTGTTCGGGTCAAGAGAGGCAATGTACTGAGGACAGTTCCTCTTCCAATGCCCTTACTTCTTACAGTAAAAGCACTCTGCCTTACTCTGATCAGCCTTCTTTTTCTTAGTCTGACTTTGCTCTGCACGATGCACCTTTTCTTTTTGATTTTTATTTTTCTTCTTCCCTTTCTTAAAAGGACCACGACCCTTGGACAAACCTCCCACTAAATTCACCGACCCTTTTAGGAGTTGGTGATCCTTCTCAAAAGTTTGTAGTAAACCCAACAATTGGTGATAATTTACTACCGGTTTCATCATACGAAAGTTGGTGAGAAATGGACGGTATGAACCAGGAAGATAGTTCAGTATAGCATCTTTCCCCAATTGATCATGAAGGAGAAAATCGAGATTGCTCAGGCGCTCGATCAACTCAATCATGTACAATACATAATCAGTCTCCGATGCCCCATCCTTCATCCGTGCACTGAAAATAGCACAACTAGTCTTGTGTCTTTCAACATCGTCGGGAGTGCCAAAAGATTCGTTCAACACTTGAACGATTTCTTCGGGCTGGGCGTTCTCGAACCGGCGATTGAACTCATCGCTCATTGCAGCAAGCATAAAGCATCGGACAGTGATACGGTCACTGAGCCACTTCTGATAAGTTTCTCTGACCGCACCCCGTGCATTAGCAGCAGGCTGCTCAGGTGCTGGATCCGTTATCACATAAAGGATTCGTTCATGCTCTAGCACAATCTTAAGTTTTCTAAGACAGTTATTAAAATTGGGTCTAGTCAACTTATCATTATCCAACAATGAACGAAGTGACAAATTAGTGACCATTTCTACATAAAAAGAAAATTGGCTATTAGTATATGAATTGACAATACCCTAAAGACTTGGACTTTAGTCTAAAGGTCCTCCCACTATTTTATACAAATTTATAGCCTCTACCTCAAATTCGAAGAATTACACTCAAATCTTTAGTGAGCACTAGAACCCAATTGATCGCATATGGGCCCGAGTGTGGCTCGGTCAACCCATATGCCCCAGTCTCTTTGGCAGGCGTGTGGCGCCTCCACCGAAGATTCTGGTTCGGTCCAACCATTAAATGATAGGATTCTGTGTAATCAACTAATAGATGACCAAGTCCGAGTGTGGCTCGGCCCACCTGACCACCTATTGAAGGTATACTCGACTCATCATATATCAAATGACAATTTCAATGCCCGATAAGCACCAGACGTGTGGCGCCTCCAATGATTATCGAAACATTGGACTCATTATCATCTAACTTAATGAGAGGCTATGACCTAGTTATCCCCATAACTATTTTATTTTAAGGATCTAATAATTTTAGAGGATTAAATTAGGATAGATAAGAAGATCCGGTTTACCTAAATTCTCCTACTGACTTCACCAAGTCAGATTATAAAGAATTAGATTCAAACCGGTTAAGAAGGCACCTAAATCAGTCAAACTGATTTTCCTTGCAGGCATGGTTTAACTTGAATCATTAAATGATCTAATCAAAAAATAATTGACCAAATCGGCCAGGTAAGTGAGATCGGTGGAAGGGATATGCCATTAACTCGACAAAAACGCATCAGTGCGAGTAGCTCCCCATTAAAAACCACCGGTCGAGTCTACCAAACTTACCTTAGACACTGACTGGTTAATCAATTTTGATTTTAACCATCCTAAAGACTCAGGCTCAACCCCGGACCCTAAATCAAGTTCCATCTTGGTCTGATCAAAGACATGGAACCGATCAATCTATAACTATTGTAAATTGAATTAATCTAATTACTACTTAGTTAGATTTAATCAATTAACTCAATCATTCCATGATTTGATTCTAACCTTAGGTCTAACCCAATTAGAGAACTTGACTTGAGCTAACCCAAACCCCCAAGACTTATGCAATTTGTCATTGAAATTCAATTCACAATTCTAGGTCACTTAATTCTCAATTAAGTGTAGTTTTATAAAAAAAAATTTAGATCATTGTATAAGTCTTAAATCAGATGTTAATTACAAATTTTTAGTTCTTAAAATCAGATCTAAATTTGTGAATTAAACATTCTGATTTCATATTTAATTCATGTTTAAATCATTAACGATTTATGTTCATATATCACATATATAAACTAACATGAATTAACTTAAATAACATGCATCATAAGCATTTATTTTAGATCTTATATGTCTTACAAAATCAGAGATTAAAAGAATCATAAATTGCATTTAGATCTAATCTAAATAAGTTTATGATTTCAAATTTTACATGTTCAATATATCACATATATTAATCATAAACATGCATCACATGCATCCAAATTTCAGATCTAGTTAATCATGCAAAAATAGTAATTAAATCATTCATAAATCTTATTTAGATATGATCTAAACATATTTATAAATCTCATATTTAATTACAATTATTTTAAGCATAAATTGTTTGAACATTCAACCTGGCTCTGATACCAATTGAAGGAAAAAAGCCAGTTTTTGCATGCATGTAATTTTAAAAATTTTCAAAAAAATGCAGCGGAAAGATTAAATTAAACTCTTTAATTCGAAGCATGCAAGGGAGATCATATCTCAAAAATAAATTACAGGATCGTTTAAACTATTTGTGTAAAAATAACTAGAAGCATGATTAATCATAAAAATAGAAAATCAGCAATCCTTGTTAAGTTCTAAACCTAACTAAGATAAAATAAATCTCATACCTTATGATGAAGAGTTTGGATTTGAAGATTTGAAAGTCGAGCCTCGTAGCCATACATGTGTCTGGCCTCTATGGATGATCCACGCGAAGCTCCGGGTTGATCTGATCCCGCGGAAGTTCTAGCTTGCGCGGAACCCTGCTGTGGCTGATTTTGTTCTTCCTAAAATCAATCAACCTTTGATTGATCTTATAAGATGAAGGAAGAACATGAAGAAGGAGAAGAGGAGAAGTAATGAAGTGACCCTTTTCTGAATTTTTCAGAACTCTAAGTTCATAAAAAAATCATAATCACTAAACCCTTGGCATGGAGAGAAAGAGGAGAGAATTAATTCATAATGTCTTTCTTGCTACCTTTTTATAGATTGAGTTTAGCGCTTCTCCTAATCTTATTAGGAGTATTGGACTATAACCCACCCTTGGATTAATGCCAAGTATCCAATCCTTGTGCTCATAGATGCATGACATGTGTCCACTTAATCAATTGATTAATTTCCTAATCACATTAGGATTCCTAATCTCATTTGGAGAATTAATTGATTTGGGAGCACGCATCCTACGACGTCATGTGGACTTTAAGGTCCGCATAATGTGAACATGACTTAAGTCATATTCATCCTATGACGATATGTGGTCTTTAAAATCCGCACAAACCTTGGTTTAATCAAATTGACCCAATCATGAACCCAAATTAATTTGGGTCGAATCCAATTTGATTTGGCTCATTAAATCAGCCCAATTGCAATCCAATTATAATTAATTCCACTTAATTCTTCATAATAATGACTCTTAATTGACTAGAGTCAATTCCAATCCAATTGGATCAAGTCCGATCAATTAGGTTATGCCCAATTGGCTCTAGTCGAATCTGATCGAATTAAGTCAAACCCTAATTTAGCCCAAATTGAATCTAATTCAATTTAGCTTAATTAAAGTCCAATAATTCAATCAAATTAAATTTATTAGTAATCCAATTAGTAATTAACCCTCCAATAATACAATAATTATTTTAATGCAACTTTTGTTTAGGATAATTTTTGTTAGATGTATGCCCTAGAAGCCAGTCTGGCTGACACATTATTAATTCTAGGACATAATTTTGTACTTGACTATTTATTATTGAATAAATAAAAGGCATCTTTTTCATTCATATTGTTTATGTATCTATGAATCGTCCAATAATTAATAAGATGATGATGCTTATTCTTAAAAGTTAAGAATTTGAGCCATGCATCATTGGTGATTAATTTCTGAATGCTCCTGATCAATGGATCATCACGAGGATGGTGATCGATCCGATCAATGCACACATTGCTTTCCTTATGGATGGACGAGACTCGAGTCCACAGTGTGGCGACACTGAAGTAATAGTGCAGGTGCTTGTTAAGAACAAGGGTACTGAGCGTGACCAAGACAAGAAGTCACTTGAATGTCTATCCACTCGTCAGTGACTTGCTTGATGTTGCAGTAGTGTGACTGGTCCTTTGACCTGCGGTGCTTCGGCTACTTATGTGAGGTTATTGTAGTTTGACTGCACATATACATGGTCTCTAGATATACGGGTTCATGCTGTGTAGATTGGCTGCAATAGGTTCACTGTAGGAGTAGGGTATGCACCTATATGGAATCTATCGACCTTGGTAGATAAGGAGAGATCCTATGTGATTTATAAGACCGAGTTTTCCACTCTCGAACTTAAGTCGAATAAATCTTGACATATGACAGATGATGGGGTTTGACGAGTTGTCCATGACCTCCGTCCTGTAGGGATTCACGATAATAGGACTATATCATACGATAACTGCACCTAGAGGTTCATCATTCCATTCTGCTGGGTGGCCCCTACATGCTGCTAGGTGTCACTGGTGGATGGTGAGACTCATAGGAAATATCTCGATGATCGATAAATCCTAATGAGTTGAGTTGGAATCGTTCCAACCCATTGAAAGGAGTTTTCAATGATATTGTGATAGAGATCGCAATATGTCTCACTACCGGTCAGAATAGAACCTATGGAGTCACACACACTAGAGATATTGACCGATCCGATGGTTGAAATGTGATTATGAATCACGAGTAATCAATTCGATTGATGATCAGTTGAAGAAGGAATAATGGAAATTAATTACTTGAACTTAAACACGAATCCTACTTGGAGTAGAATTTCAGGAGTCCTAATTGGATTAGAAGTGGGAATCCTACTTGGAGTAGGACTGGGAGTCCTACTTAGAATAGGATTCCTACAATCCTAAATGAATTAGGATTTTGAATTCAATTTGGATTCCTACGTAGAATAGAATTCCTAGAAGTCCTAATTGGATTAGGACTTCGGATTCAAATTAGAGTCCTAATTAGATTAGGACTAAAATTAAATAAGTTCTAATTGGAATAGGATTTCTTAAGTCCTAATTAATTATTAATCTAATAAATCAACAAGACTCCTAATTGGATTAGGATTGAAGAGTTCAATTGAGTCATAATTGATTTGAGTTCTAATTGGATTTGGACTTACCTAGATTAAACCCAAATGGTTCATTATTTGGTTAAAGCCTAATGTGATTATGACTAAACCAAATAGGGGCCTCCCAATCCTCCTTATAGGAGGACTAGGGCAACATATGAAGAGGGGCTCACGCCCCTCCTCCTCTTCCTTGCATGTGCGGCACAACAAGAGGGGCCGACGCCCCTCTTGGAAATAAATAAAAGGGCTCCTAACTTGTAGGAGCCCTACATGCTTTAAAAGGGGAAGAAGGGGGCGGCACCTAGGGCATTGAAGCCCACTCCTCCTCAGTCGTACGCGCCCTCTCTTCCTCCTCTTGGTTCAGCCGCAAGCAAGGGAAGCAAAAGAAAAGGTGTTGGTGGCCTCTTCATCCTCCCTTCCTCCTTCCAACGCAGGGAAAAGAAAGAAGGCTGCAGGGGTTTTGTTCCTTTACTTTTCTTCATCCTTCTTCTTCCTCCTCCCAAGCACAATCAAGGGTTGAATCAAAGAGAGGACATCAGCCATTAAAAGAAGTCTTTGCAAGGGAGTTAGCACCCCGGGGAGACAAGGAAGCTTTGATCAGATCTCTACTTCGTGTGGATACCCGTAGAGGCCAGACGCGTGAACGGCTTCAAGCGAACCTTCATCCTAAACCACAAACTTCAGTTTGCGGTGATCATCTACCCGCACAAGGTGAAGATCTGATCTTCATAATTAGTTTAAAAGTTTTTAATTCTAATCTATCTACGAACGGTTATTGAACAACGTTCATAGGATGAATGATTGATCCCGCTTATGCCTCTTCCGCTGCATCTGAAAATTTTTTTTAAAATTTTCTGCGGCATGGGCGGGTTCCCAATAATGGTATCAGAGCTTATGCTTCATAGATTAAGGTTAGAATTAATTATAAACAGGCATGTTAGATCTGAAATTTAAAAGGTTATGTATGCTGAAATTTTTGCATGCTGATTTTTATGTGATAAATTGATGATTCTAATTGCATTGTTAATGGAATTACAAAGTTTAGAATCATGTTTAGCATGATCAGCAACCCATGTCATAAGATAATCAATTAGATTTCAGATCTGAAAATTATAATTATTGCATGTGGTGATGATCATTGTGACACGAACGAAGGGATTACAAAGCGAATCCCAACAACGTGCGGCTCGGTCTATCGAAGATAACCGATCAGCCTTCCTGGCATGGGTACCTAGTCTCTATGACTTAGGTCACGCCTAACAACAATAATGCAGCGAAACACAACACCAGAAAATACCACGAAGGAGAAGAAGAAATGTAGGGGAAGAGAACTTTATTGAATAACCACTCAACTGATTACAATAAGCTCTCTTGGCCTCTCCAGCTCTACCGGATACCAATCCCTCCCCTTTGAGGGTCCTCTTATAGAGGAGCAACCTCCAGTTACAAGTCCCTCCCGAACTCAACTTCCCATGCACAAGATAAGGATGAATTCTGGATAAGATAGGAAAACCCCCAATCCCGCAGGATTCTGCGCAATCAGATAAAACCGCCAAGTTCATGCCTCAAACGAACTCCGATTACCATGAAACTAGATTCGTTGGATTCAGGACGAAAAATCCTTCTAGATGGCACCTTTTCCACTTTGAACGGACTTCTGTAGAGTTTCCAAAATGCCCCTCAAAGTGAAAGCGCGTGGAAACAGCGTTTCAGCCACGTCTTCTAACCATACACGTTTTCAGTTATAAAAACGTGTTAAAACGTGTTCCTTGCCTTCTGGAGACTTATGCCACGTTCCTCCATCAGTGGCACACATTTCCATGCATCCCAATTTCCCGGATTCAGTCCATGCTTCGAGATAAGCCCACAACGCTGAATCAGTCTCGTTGCAGCAGCTTTCCTCCTAATGATGAACCAGCATGTATTCTCAACAATACACGCCTTGGAGCACGTGCCCACGGCCCCATGCTCTAGGGTATTCCACCTACATCTTGCACACGTTTCCCTAGGTGATCCTAGGGTCCAGATTTGGTCTCCAAGTTGCCCAAATCTCTAGAGAGCACCGTCAGACCTCGAACCCGTCCAGCGACCTGATCTGGTTTATACCTTGATCCGCGTC
The DNA here is from genome assembly GCF_009389715.1 of Phoenix dactylifera. Classification (NCBI taxonomy): domain Eukaryota; kingdom Viridiplantae; phylum Streptophyta; class Magnoliopsida; order Arecales; family Arecaceae; genus Phoenix; species Phoenix dactylifera. The sequence goes on from NW_024067915.1 coordinate 281,141, forward strand.
CGGTCCAGCCCCGATTCGAGGAGCCGTGACAATTGGATTCAAACCCTTTTGGTATCAATTGTAAAGACCGCGATGTGATCTGCAATGTCATGTAATTTTTCAGATGCTTGCATGCATCTTATTTGATGTTTTGAGAGGCCTGCGTGCCTCCTAAAAGGGGATGTAATTTATTATTAAATATCTGGTTGTATTTCTGTGATGTGATGTACGTCAACGATCAAGTCAACGACAGTACATGAGATGAATGGCGAAAGTGAGCGGTTGATGGCGATTGGATCAAGAGTTGATCAGGGATCGAATCAAGAAGGCTCGGGACTAATTCAAGAGTTGAAGACCAATTGATCGATTGACGTGCATGTGCTTGTAATATGACCCAATTAGAATCCATGACCATCACCTATTTAAAGTTTAGCTTTTATTTATTGCTGCAATTATTACTGCCTGTGATCTGCTATTTGCATGTGATGCGAATGTGAGCGGGGTAGATAGGTTTACATATGATGTAAACTATTAGACCAATCCCAAAGAGATATAAACTAAAACCTCCTCAATCAAGTCGAGAATGAACCAACATGAGCAAGTCATATTAGATTAATTGATCTAATTGGTGTCTAGGAAAGCATGAAAGGTGGTTACTAAATTAGGACCTTACTCTCTGAGTAAGGGGAGCCTCCCACCTGCTTACCTGGCCAATTGTTCGATTACCTCTTATGAAGAGCTCAAGTTGCAAATACTAAGACCTGATTAACCGATATTAAGTCCATAGATCTTCCACCGTATTAGAGCTGCTAAGGTCTTTCTGATGTTGACTTGTCTCGACTGGACACAGTGGGCAAGTTGCATCGGAAGGCTGGACCTCTCTATAGACATGTGATGTTGTAGGGATAAAGATGAGGTTGGGCACCAATAACTGTTAGGTGAGGACCCAATGACAACTTTATTTCTACGGTTATACGGTGAGACTGACTTAACTAAGGAATGAGACCAATAATTGTTAGGTGAGGTCTTCATGATTTAGAGACCAAGTAGCACTGCAACATGCTTGAGAAGCATTGTACAAGAGTTGTACACTCATCTATTTATGTGTCACCAATAATTGTTAGGTGAGGTGGCATGTAAATCGGTGGGACCGCAGTACCCACTAGAAACCCTAGTCGTATAGATTTTCCATTTTTCTACCAGAGGAGTGTGAGGAATTCGAGAAAATAGTGGGAGGTACATTTGTTCTGAAAGACCCTAGAACAAATTAGGATCAAGTATAAAAGTCTAACTAGAATCTTTACTCTCTGCAGATCATAATGTCAGCCTCAAACTCTTTGACCCGTATTCTTGAGACCAACCGATTGACCGGTACCAATTACAGAGACTGGCTTAGAAATCTCAAAATTGTTCTGAGTTGCGAGAAAATAGGCTACGTGCTCGACAATGATATCCCCACATTACCAGCACATCCGACCGCTGATCAGCGTACGACGCATGAAAAGTGGACAGACGATGACATTACGGTCAAGTGCTACATCATGGCATCCATGTCCAATGAACTCCAATGCCAGCATGAGAATATGAAGACTGCTAGGGACATACTGGCACACCAGCAAGAGTTGTATGGTGAGCAGAGTCGCATAGCTCATTTTGAAGTGTCCAAGAGGCTCTTCAAAGCAAAGATGCACGAGGGGCAGTCTGTCCATGATCACGGTCTGACTATGATCAAGGACTTAGAGGAGCTTGACAAGCTTGGTATGAACATGCACAAGGAATTGCAAGTAGATCTGATCCTTCAATCCCTTCCTGATTCATTTGGACAGTTTATAGTAAACTACCACATGAATAAGATTGAATGCACTAAGTCTGAACTGTTAAACATGTTGGTAACTGCTGAGGGAGCCTTGAAAGGTTCAAGGGGCAATGTCCTTGCTGCTGAGTTGACTTCTGGTTCCAAGAGAAAGTCTACTTGGAAGAAAAAGAAGCCTGTAAAGAAGCAAAAGAAAGACAAGAAGCTAAAGAAGAAAGTTCAAAAGAAAAAGGCTAATGACAAAGGAAAATGTTTCCACTGCAATGTCGACGGCCATTGAAAGAGGAACTGTCCTTCATATCTCAAGAGCCTGAAGAACAAGAAGGCTGACACACCTTCAGAAGGTATAGACTTGCTCGTAATTGAAACTAATCTAACAGTTTCTTCTACTTCTAGTTAGGTTATAGATTCTGGTTCTAGTGCTCACTTGTGCACTACTATGCAGGGTCTAAAGGAAAGTAGAAAGCTGGCGGAAGGTGCGGTAACCCTTCGAGTTGGCAATGGGGTAAAAGTTGCTGTAGTGGCTGTGAGCACCTATCCTCTGCGACTACCATCTGGTTTTAGTTTATTACTTAGAGACTGTTATTATGTACCTGCTGCTAGCAGAAATTTGATTTCTGTTTCATGTCTAGCACAGGATGGTCATATTTTTACATTTGACAAAGACTGCTGTTCTATCTATTTCAGAAATAAAATAGTCGCACGTGGTTTTATGATTGACAGTCTCTATCATTTGCATATGAGTGCAAAAGGATCCAAGAGATCCAGGGATGAGATAAAACAAAAGTATTTGTGGCACCTCAGGCTTGGCCATATTGGAGAGGACAGAATGAACAAAATGGATAAAGATGGGCTTCTCGGTTCATTGACTTTCGAGTCATATCTAGTTTGCGAGTCCTGTCTTCAAGAAAAAATGCCTAGATTGCCCTTTGTAGGACATGGGGAGAGGACCACTGAAATACTTACCCAGGTACATACAGATGTATGTGGCCCATTCGATGTGCTAACTAGGGGACGTTATTCGTACTTCATTACCTTTACTGATGATTATTCACGGTATGGGTATGTGTATCTTATGAGACACAAATCTGAATCTTTTAAAAAGTTCAAAAAATTCAGATCGGACTCTATTAGATATGGTCCGATCCAATATGAGCTTCACTGATTTACCTATGTTTCTTTGGGGAGATGCCTTACTCACCGCAGTATAGCTACTGAATAGAGTTCCCTCTAAATCCATTCCTACCACACCGTATGAGATATGGCATGGTAAGAAACCAAGTCTTGGTCATCTCAAGATTTGGGGATGTCCGGCCCACGTCAAACGACTACAGGCGGACAAGCTAGAGGCTAGGACCATAAGTGCTCGTTTTATAGGATATCCTAAAGAGTCATTGGGATACAATTTTTACGTCTCAGAGGATCACAATGTTTTTGTGAGCCGACATGCCATCTTCTTGGAAAAACAGTTTATCCTTGATAGAGGCAGTGGGAGAAAAATTGAGCTTGAAGAGAAAGTCTCTAAAAAGCAACGAGTCATGTGACACGAACGAAGGGATTACAAAGCGAATCCCAACAACGTGCGGCTCGGTCTATCGAAGATAACCGATCAGCCTTCCTGGCGTGGGTACCTAGTCTCTATGACTTAGGTCACGCCTAACAACAATAATGCAGCGAAACACAACACCAGAAAATACCACGAAGGAGAAGAAGAAATGTAGGGGAAGAGAACTTTATTGAATAACCACTCAACTGATTACAATAAGCTCTCTTGGCCTCTCCAGCTCTACCGGATCCCAATCCCTCCCCTTTAAGGGTCCTCTTATAGAGGAGCAACCTCCAGTTACAAGTCCCTCACGAACTCAACTTCCCATGTACAAGATAAGGATGAATTCTAGATAAGATAGGAAAACCCCCATTCCCGCAGGATTCTGCGCAATCAGATAAAACTGCCAAGTTCATGCCTCAAACGAACTCGGATTACCATGAAACTAGATTCGTTGGATTCAAGACGAAAAATGCTTCCAGATGGCACCTTTTCCACTTTGAACGGCTTCTGTAGAGTTTCCGAAATGTCCCTCAAAGTGAAAACGCGTGGAAACAGCGTTACAGCCACGTCCTCTAACCATACACGTTTTTAGTTATAAAAACGTGTTAAAACGTGTCCCTTGCCTTCTGGAGACTTATGCCACGTTCCTCCATCAGTGGCACACATTTCCATGCATCCCAATTTCCCGGATTCAGTCCATGCTTTGAGATAAGCCCACAACGCTGAATCAGTCTCGTTGCAGCAGCTTTTCTCCTAATGATGAACCAACATGTATTCTCAACAATACACGCCTTGGAGCACGTCCCACGGCCCCATGCTCTTGGGTATTCCACCTACATCTTGCACACGTTTCCCTAGGTGATCCTAGGGCCTAGATTTGGTCTCCAAGTTGCCCAAATCTCTAGAGAGCACCGTCAGACCTCGAACCCGTCCAGCGACCTGATCTGGTTTATACCTTGATCCGCGTCCGGTCCAGCCCCGATTCGAGGAGCCGTGACACCCTCCCCCACCTAAGCCGAAGTCGCCCCTGACGAGGCTAGGCGGTACTCGTTGATGATGTCTTCGAACTGCCATAGTTCGTCACCATATTCCCAGCTTACTTCTGAATCTGATAGTCCTTTCTATCGGACTAAGTATTGCACACGGTTACCCTTTTTCCTGTCCGCCTTGATTTCAGAAACCTTCTTGGTGTAATGAACTCGTACGGCCACTGGAGCTCGCCCGCTTCGAGCCCGAGAAGGGTCAGTTGTGTCCTCTTTGAATGGTTTCAACAAGGACACGTGGAACACCGGGTGCACTTTCAGCTTGGAAGGCAGCGACAATCGGTATGCTGTCTCTCCAATTCGATGTGTGATGATGAAGGGACCTTCATACCTCCTCACAAGTGCTTTGTGGTAGCCCGACTTCAATTTCATGTGATGATAAAGCTTCACCAATACCCGATCACCAACCTGAAATTCAGCTGCCCGCCGCTTTATGTCAGCCCACTTCTTCATCCGTTTGGTCGCCTTCCACAAGGAGACCTGAACCAAATCTGTATCCTCCTTCAGATCCCTCACGAACCTGTAGGCGGTCGGACTACGTCCCATGTAGTCCGCTGCGATACTTCCCGGAGTGTCTGGTTGCAGCCCTGTAATCACCTCGAATGGTGATTTACCTGTCGACTCCGATCGCTGTAAGTTGTAGCTGAATTGGGCTTGGTCCAAGAGTCGCACCCAATCCCGCTGGTTGGCACTCACATAGTGCCTCAAATACATCTCCAATAATGCATTGGTTCGCTCTGTTTGGCCATCGGTCTGAGGGTGGAAGGCCGTGGACATCTTCAGCTCCGTTCCGAGTATCCGAAATAACTCCGTCCAGAACCTTCCCGTGAAGCGAGCATCACGATCAGAAACGATACTCCGCGGTATCCCCCAATATTTCACCACATATGTAAAGAACAACCGCGCCACGTCCTCCGCATGGCAAGTAGTAGGTGCTGCAATGAAGACTCCGTACTTCGAGAAGCGATCCACCACTACCATGATAGAGCTGTTCCCATTCGCCAGAGGTAGCCCGATGATAAAGTCCATGGAGACACTCTCCCACGGACGCTCTGGTATAGGTAATGGCTCCAACAACCCCGCAGGCCGTCGATGTTCAATCTTGTCTTGTTGGCATAGTAGACAAGTGCGAACATACTCCTCGATGTCATCCCGCATCTTCGGCCAATAGTAGTTATGTTCTATGAGAGCTTGGGTCCGATGCACCCCCTGGTGTCCCGCCCACATAGAATCATGGTGTTCTCGCAACACCTCGCGCCTCAGCCCTCCACCTGAAGGCACATAGACACGTCGCCCTCGTGTCAAAATCAGCCCTCCTTCGGTCCAGAAACGGCGCGCCTTGCCGTCTTTGATGAGTTCACTCATGGAAGTGGCCCATTGATCCTTCTCCATCTCGGTCTTGACCCTCTCCATTAGGTTACTTGCTGGTCCGGAAAAGGAAGAGACTGCAGCCAGCTGTGCCTTTCTACTCAAAGCATCAGGGACTGAATTAGTTCGGCCCGGCTTGTACTCGATGTCGAAATCAAATTCAGCCAGAAACTGCTGCCATCTCGCCTGCTTGGGGGTGAGTTTTGGTTGGGTCTGAAAGTAGCTTGTGGCCACGTTATCCGTGCGCACCACAAACTTAGATCCGAGGAGGTAATGACGCCAGGTTCGAAGATAGTGCACAATTGCAGTCATCTCCTTTTCATGAACCGTATACTTGCGCTCGGTGTCGTTCAACTTCCGACTCTCGTAGGCCACTGGGTGCCCTTCCTGCATGAGCACCCCTCCAATGGCAAAATCTGATGCGTCGGTGTGGACTTCAAAAGAAATAGAAAAGTCCGGTAGCACGAGGACCGGCTCCGCCGTGACCGCCTGCTTGAGACGATCAAACGCCTCCTGACATTGGTTTGACCACCGCCATGGTCGATCCTTCTTTAACAAATCCGTCAGTGGGGCGCATAACTTCGAATATCCGGTGATGAACCTCCTATAGTAATTTGCCAAGCCAAGAAAAGAGCGTAAGTGTGTAACACGTGTAGGTACCTCCCACTCGGCTATGGCTGAAATTTTTGAGGGATCCATCATGAGCCTTCCATCCCCAATGATGTGCCCGAGGAACGGCACCCTCTGCTGCGCAAACACACACTTCTCCTTCTTCACAAAGAGTTGGTGCTGCCGTAGGGTAGAGAAGACTTGCCTCAGGTGTGCCACATGCTCATCCAATGCCCGGCTGTATACAACAATGTCATCCAAGTATACTACCACGAATTTATCGATGAAGTCGTGGAGTACACGCTGCATCAAAGCACAGAAAGTTGCTGGTGCGTTGGTGAGGCCGAAAGGCATGACAAGGTACTCGAAGCTCCCGTACCTTGTCACACATGCAGTCTTCTCAATGTCCTTCTCCACCACGCGAACCTGATAGTACCCGCTGCGAAGATCCAACTTGGAAATCCATCGTGCCTTGCCAAGTTGATCGAACAAATCATCAATCCAAGGAATGGGGTACTTGTTCTTCACCGTGAGCTTGTTGAGGGCCCTGTAGTCGATGCAGAGTCTCAACGAACCATCGTGCTTCTTCTGAAAAAGTACCGGTGCTCCATACGGACTCTTCGAAGGTCGAATGAACCCGCTGTCCACCAACTTCGTTAGCTGCCTCCTCAGCTCCTGGAGTTCAGGTGGGGCCATCCTATATGGTGCTTGAGCTGGTGGACGTGCTCCATGCACCAAATCAATCCGATGATCGATTTCTCTTTCTGGCGGCAATTGCTTGGGTAACTCGGGGGGCATCACATTCCCGAATTCAGTGAGAACACCCTCGATGGGCGCTGGAATCTCCTTTCCTTCCAGTAGTTCTTCCTCCTGAAGGGACGCAATATATGTTGGAAGTCCCCTTCTCAGCCCCTTAGCAAGTTGCATCGCCGATAGGACTCGCTGCGGAGTCCCTTTAACTCGCTTCCCTGGAACTACGCAAGCTCCACTCGGATTCAGGACCACCACCACATCTGAATCCGGCTTTATCATGGCTTGTAGCTGGGTAAGCAAAGACATGCCGATGACCACCTCGTAGTCGTCGATCGGGGCGACCACCGCTGTCACCCGTCCGGTCCATGCGCCGAATTGGATCTCAACATCCTTCGACGTTCCACTGGTAGCCACTTCTGTGGAGTTGACCGCCTTGAACGTGTGTTCATCATGTTCAATCTTCAGATTTAACCTCTTTGCCGTAGCTAGGTCCATGAAGAAGTCAGTGGCACCCGTATCAATGAGTGCCTGGAAGATGTGACCACCAATGCAGATAGGTGCATAGAGCAGACCTCGTGGCCCCTTGGCCTTCAGGGCATTGAGACTGAGTGAGCCCATCCTTTGGTCGGTCTCTTGCTTCTCCTCCACCGCCATAGATGCAATCTTGCCCCTCAATGGACAGTCCTTCACCTTGTGCGGTCCATTGCAAATATAGCATGAGATGGTGCTGGTACCTTGCGCCACCCCTTTGCCCTTCGCTTGGGAAGCCCCTCCACTCGAGGAGCTCAGATTCGAGCCTTTTGTACCTCCTTTGTGACCTGATTTCGCTCCCCCACCTTTGCCCTGTTTCGATGCTTGGGCTTTGGGAGCTGTGGGTTGAGTCTTGAACTCGATGAGAGCCTCCGCTTGAGCTATCGCCTCGTTCAAACTCTGGACTCCTCTTCGCTGCAATTCCATCTTTGCCCACGGTTTGAGCCCGTCAAGGAAAGTGAAGAGAGAGTCCTCGTTGCTGAGGTCTGGTACCTCCAACAACAATTCGCTGAACTCTCGCACATACTCACGCACATCGCCCTTTTGCGTGAGTCGCCGTAGTCGTGCTCGAGCATCATCCTTAGCGAACGCGGGGAAGAATTGCTTTCGAAGTTCAGTTTGGAACTGTACCCAAGTGGTGATTGGAACAGCCCCTCGCTTCACATCGTCGGCCCGACGTCGCCACCAAAGCATCGCCACATCCCTCAAGAACATGGCCGCCGTGCTCACCTTCATGGCTTCTTGCCTCACGCCGGTAACCTGCAAGTATTGCTCCACGGCGAAAAGAAAGTTATCCACCTCCTTCGCGGACCGTCGTCCGCAGAACTCTTGTGGCTTGGGAACATCAAGCTTATGCAGGGGGCGCGTAGCCTCTCTTGCGACCTCCATTGTCAATGGAAAAGAGGATACGCCTGTGGTGGTACTCTCCTTTAAAAGGTCAACCACTTAATTTTGGAGAGCCTTCACCATGATCTCCAACTCTTCGTTACGCCGCAGCACTTCCTTATAGCGCCGCTCCATATCGAAGGAAATCTGGTTCAGCTGAGCGGCGATCTCACCTCGGAGGGTTGCGTCCCTACCCTCAAGGTCCTCCATCCGTCCTTCAACCTCAGCTATTTGGGCCTCGCACCTCCGTAATCGATTGTCAGCGGAGATAACCGGAGATGCAATATGTAACCCATACAGAGATTCATCAACTGGATGCGCTCCACCCATCGCCGTGCCTCCTTCTGAGGCTGGATTGGGATCCATGGTCGAGGATGATGCGTCCGCCATTCCCACCATGGAAGTTACCGTAGAGGTCGTCTCCTTCATTTCTGGTATGGCTCTGATACCAAGTGACACGAACGAAGGGATTACAAAGCGAATCCCAACAACGTGCGGCTCGGTCTATCGAAGATAACCGATCAGCCTTCCTGGCGTGGGTACCTAGTCTCTATGACTTAGGTCACGCCTAACAACAATAATGCAGCGAAACACAACACCAGAAAATACCACGAAGGAGAAGAAGAAATGTAGGGGAAGAGAACTTTATTGAATAACCACTCAACTGATTACAATAAGCTCTCTTGGCCTCTCCAGCTCTACCGGATCCCAATCCCTCCCCTTTAAGGGTCCTCTTATAGAGGAGCAACCTCCAGTTACAAGTCCCTCACGAACTCAACTTCCCATGCGCAAGATAAGGATGAATTCTAGATAAGATAGGAAAACCCCCATTCCCGCAGGATTCTGCGCAATCAGATAAAACTGCCAAGTTCATGCCTCAAACGAACTCGGATTACCATAAAACTAGATTCGTTGGATTCAGGACGAAAAATGCTTCTAGATGGCACCTTTTCCACTTTGAACGGACTTCTATAGAGTTCCCGAAATGCCCCTCAAAGTGAAAACGCGTGGAAACAGCGTTACAGCCACGTCCTCTAACCATACACGTTTTTAGTTATAAAAACGTGTTAAAACGTGTCCCTTGCCTTCTGGAGACTTATGCCACGTTCCTCCATCAGTGGCACACATTTCCATGCATCCCAATTTCTCGGATTCAGTCCATGCTTCGAGATAAGCCCACAACGCTGAATCAGTCTCGTTGCAGCAGCTTTTCTCCTAATGATGAACCAACATGTATTCTCAACAATACACGCCTTGGAGCACGTCCCACGGCCCCATGCTCTTGGGTATTCCACCTACATCTTGCACACGTTTCCCTAGGTGATCCTAGGGCCCAGATTTGGTCTCCAAGTTGCCCAAATCTCTAGAGAGCACCGTCAGACCTCGAACCCGTCCAGCGACCTGATCTGGTTTATACCTTGATCCGCGTTCGGTCCAGCCCCGATTCGAGGAACCGTGACACATGGATCCTATAGAACCCATTCATACTGAGCCAGTACATGTTGTTTCCTCCACCTCGCAGATCTAGTAGGATCTCCCATCCTCCTGATAGATACTTAGGTATGCTTGAAGAGGATACTAAGGAAATGTTCCTCGTGGGAGATAGGAAACACATTGAGGATTCCAAAACCTACAATGAGGCGATATCAGATATCGATTCCGAGAAATGGTTGGAAGCTATGAAGTCAGAGTTAGACTCCATGCATTCCAACCAAGTCTGGACCTTAGTGGATCCACCAGAAGGTATTGTACCTATTGGATGTAAGTGGATCTACAAAAGAAAGATAGGTTCGGATAGAAAGGTAGAGATCTATAAAGCAAGGCTAGTGGCGAAAGGGCATAGTCAGCGCGAAGGCATTGACTATCAGGAATCCTTTTCACCTGTAGCCATGCTGAAATCCATCCGAACATTGCTTGCCATTGCAGCATTTCATGATTATGAAATTTGGCAGATGGATGTGAAAACAGCTTTTCTGAATGGATATCTTGATGAAGATATCTATATGGAGTAGCCTTTGGGTTTCACTTCCAGCGATAGAGATCACAAGGTCTGCAAGCTGCAAAGGTCCATTTATGGACTAAAGCAAGCATATCGGAGTTGGAATACTCATTTCAATGATGCAATCAAAACGTTTGATTTCATCAAGAACGAAGAGGAATCGTGTGCCTATAAGAAGGTTAGTGGAAGTGCTATCGTATTCCTCGTACTGTACGTTGACGACATTCTCCTGATAGGGAATGATATTCCCATGCTAACCTCGTTCAAGGTCTGGTTGTTAAAAAAATTCTCCATGAAAGACTTTGGGGAAGCATCCTATATTTTGGGATAAAGGTCTATAGAGATAGATCTAAAAGGATGCTTGGCCTATCACAGAAGATGTACATAGAGGAAGTGCTGAAAAGGTTCAGCATGGAAAACTCCAAAAGGGGTCTCTTACCCCTAAGGTATGGAATTCATCTCTCCAAGAAGATGTGCCCCAACACATCTGAAGATATTCAACGCATGAGCAGGATCCCTTATGCATCGGCAATAGGGAGCCTCATGTATGCCATGCTGTGTACATGACCTGATATAGCCCTTGCTGTGAGTGTCACTAGCAGATATCAGTCGAATCTAGGTGAAGAGCACTGGATAGCTGTGAAGAATATTCTTAAGTACTTAAGAAGAACTAAAGATTTATTCTTGATCTTTGGAGGAACATCAGAGTTAAAGATAGAAGGGTACACAGATTTAGACTTTATGACTGATATCGATGATAGAAAGTCTACATCTGGATATGTGTTCTTGTGCAATGGTGGTACGGTGAATTGGAAAAGTTCTAAACAACCGATCATTGCTGATTCTACTATGGAAGCTGAATACATCGCCGCATCTGAAGCTGCTAAGGAAGGCTTCTGGTTCAAGAAATTCATTGCAGAGTTGGACGTGATGACATCAGATGCCATAACACTCTACTGCGATAATAATGGCGCCATAGCTCTTGCTAAGGAGTGACACGAACGAAGGGATTAAAAAGCGAATCCCAACAACGTGCGGCTCGGTCTATCGAAGATAACCGATCAGCCTTCCTGGCGTGGGTACCTAGTCTCTATGACTTAGGTCACGCCTAACAACAATAATGCAGCGAAACACAACACCAGAAAATACCACGAAGGAGAAGAAGAAATGTAGGGGAAGAGAAGTTTATTGAATAACCACTCAATTGATTACAATAAGCTCTCTTGGCCTCTCCAGCTCTACCGGATCCCCAATCCCTCCCCTTTGAGGGTCCTCTTATAGAGGAACAACCTCTAGTTACAAGTCCCTCACGAACTCAACTTCCCATGCACAAGATAAGGATGAATTCTAGATAAGATAGGAAAACCCCGATTCCCGCAGGATTCTGCGCAATCAGATAAAACAGCCAAGTTCGTGCCTCAAACGAACTCCGATTACCATGAAACTAGATTCATTGGATTCAGGACGAAGAATCCTTCCAGATGGCACCTTTTCCACTTTGAACAGACTTCTGTAGAGTTCCCAAAATGCCCCTCAAAGTGAAAGCGCGTGGAAACAGCGTTTCAGCCACGTCTTCTAACCATACACGTTTTCAGTTATAAAAATGTGTTAAAACGTGTCCCTTGCCTTCTGGAGACTTATGCCACGTTCCTCCATCAGTGGCACACATTTCCATGCATCCCAATTTCCCGGATTCAGTCCATGCTTCGAGATAAGCCCACAACGCTGAATCAGTCTCGTTGCAGCAGCTTTCCTCCTAATGATGAACCAGCATGTATTCTCAACAATACACGCCTTGGAGCACGTGCCCACGGCCCCATGCTCTTGGGTATTCCACCTACATCTTGCACACGTTTCCCTAGGTGATCCTAGGGTCCAGATTTGGTCTCCAAGTTGCCCAAATCTCTAGAGAGCACCGTCAGACCTCGAACCCGTCCAGCGACCTGATCTGGTTTATACCTTGATCCACGTCCGGTCCAGCCTCGATTCGAGGAGCCGTGACACCCTCCCCCACCTAAGCCGAAGTCGCCCCTGACGAGGCTAGGCGGTACTCGTTGATGATGTCTTCGAACTGCCATAGTTCGTCACCATATTCCCAGCTTGCTTCTGAATCTGATAGTCCTTTCCATCGGACTAAGTATTGCACACAGTTACCCTTTTTTCTGTCCGCCTTGATTTCAGAAACCTTCTTGGTGTATTGAACTCGTACGGCCACTGGAGCTCGCCCGCTTCGAGCCCGAGAAGGGTCAGTTGTGTCCTCTTTGAATGGTTTCAACAAGGACACGTGGAACACCGGGTGCACTTTCAGCTTGGAAGGCAGCGACAATCGGTATGCTGTCTCTCCAATTCGATGTGTGATGATGAAGGGACCTTCATACCTCCTCACAAGTGCTTTGTGGTAGCCCGACTTCAATTTCATGTGATGATAAAGCTTCACCAATACCCGATCACCAACCTGAAATTCAGCTGCCCGCCGCTTTATGTCAGCCCACTTCTTCATTCGTTTGGTCGCCTTCCACAAGGAGACCTAAACCAAATCTGTATCCTCCTTCAGATCCCTCACGAACCTGTAGGCGGTCGGACTACGTCCCATGTAGTCTGCTGCGATACTTTCCGGAGTGTCTGGTTGCTGCCCTGTAATCACCTCGAATGGTGATTTACCTGTCGACTCCGATCGCTGTAAGTTGTAGCTGAATTGGGCTTGGTCCAAGAGTCGCACCCAATCCCGCTGGTTGGCACTCACATAGTGTCTCAAATACATCTCCAATAATGCATTGGTTCGCTCTGTTTGGCCATCGGTCTGAGGGTGGAAGGCCATGGACATCTTCAACTCCGTTCCGAGCATCCGAAATAACTCCGTCCAGAACCTCCCCGTGAAGCGAGCATCGCGATCAGAAACAATACTCCGCGGTATTCCCCAATATTTCACCACATATGTAAAGAACAACCGCGCCACGTCCTCTGCATGGCAAGTAGTAGGTGCTGCAATAAAGACTCCGTACTTCGAGAAGCGATCCACCACTACCATGATAGAGCTGTTCCCATCCGCCAGAGGTAGTCCTATGATGAAGTCCATGGAGACACTCTCCCACGGACGCTCTGGTATAGGTAATGGCTCCAACAACCCCGCAGGCCGTCGATGTTCAACCTTGTCTTGTTGGCATAGTAGACAAGTGCGAACATACTCCTCGATGTCATCCCGCATCTTCGGCCAATAGTAGTTATGTTCTATGAGAGCTTGGGTCCGATGCACCCCCTGGTGTCCCGCCCACATAGAATCATGGTGTTCTCGCAACACCTCGCGCCTCAGCCCTCCACCTGAAGGCACATAGACACGTCGCCCTCGTGTCAAAATCAGCCCTCCTTCGGTCCAGAAACGGCGCGCCTTGCCGTCTTTGATGAGTTCACCCATGGAAGTGGCCCATTGATCCTTCTCCATCTCGGTCTTGACCCTCTCCATTAGGTTACTTGCTGGTCCGGAAAAGGAAGAGACTGCAGCCAGCTGTGCCTTTCTACTCAAAGCATCAGGGACTGAATTTGTTCGGCCCGGCTTGTACTCGATGTCGAAATCAAATTCAGCCAGAAACTGCAGCCATCTCGCCTGCTTGGGGGTGAGTTTTGGTTGGGTCTGAAAGTAGCTTGTGGCCACGTTATCCGTGCGCACCACAAACTTAGATCCGAGGAGGTAATGACGCCAGGTTCGAAGACAGTGCACAATTGCAGTCATTTCCTTTTCATGAACCGTATACCTGCGCTCGGTGTCGTTCAACTTCCGACTCTCGTAGGCCACTGGGTGCCCTTCCTGCATGAGCACCCCTCCAATGGCAAAATCTGATGCGTCGGTGTGGACTTCAAAAGAAATAGAAAAGTCCGGTAGCACGAGGACCGGCTCCGCCGTGACCGCCTGCTTGAGACGATCAAATGCCTCCTGACATTGGTTTGACCACCGCCATGGACGATCCTTCTTTAACAAATCCGTCAGTGGGGCGCATAACTTCGAATATCCGGTGATGAACCTCCTATAGTAATTTGCCAAGCCAAGAAAAGAGCGTAAGTGTGTAACACGTGTAGGTACCTCCCACTCGGCTATGGCTGAAATTTTTGAGGGATCCATCATGAGCCTTCCATCCCCAATGATGTGCCCGAGGAACGGCACCCTCTGCTGCGCAAACACACACTTCTCCTTCTTCACAAAGAGTTGGTGCTGCCGTAGGGTAGAGAAGACTTGCCTCAGGTGTGCCACATGCTCATCCAGTGTCCGGCTGTATACAACAATGTCATCCAAGTATACTACCACGAATTTATCGATGAAGTCGTGGAGTACACGCTGCATCAAAGCACAGAAAGTTGCTGGTGCGTTGGTGAGGCCGAAAGGCATGACAAGGTACTCGAAGCTCCCGTACCTTGTCACACATGCAGTCTTCTCAATGTCCTCCTCCGCCATGCGAACCTGATAGTACCCGCTGCGAAGATCCAACTTGGAAATCCATCGTGCCTTGCCAAGTTGATCGAACAAATCATCAATCCGAGGAATGGGGTACTTGTTCTTCACCGTGAGCTTGTTGAGGGCCCTGTAGTCGATGCAGAGTCTCAACGAACCATCGTGCTTCTTCTGAAAAAGTACCGGTGCTCCATACGGACTCTTCGAAGGTCGAATGAACCCGCTGTCCACCAACTCCGTTAGCTGCCTCCTCAGCTCCTGGAGTTCAGGTGGGGCCATCCTATATGGTGCTTGAGCTGGTGGACGTGCTCCATGCACCAAATCAATCCGATGATCGATTTCTCTTTCTGGCGGCAATTGCTTGGGTAACTCGGGGGGCATCACATCCCCGAATTCAGTGAGAACACCCTCGATGGGCGCTGGAATCTCCTCTCCTTCCAGTAGTTCTTCCTCCTGAAGGGACGCAATATATGTTGGAAGTCCCCTTCTCAGCCCCTTAGCAAGTTGCATCGCCGATAGGACTCGCTGCGGAGTCCCTTTAACTCGCTTCCCTGGAACTACGCAAGCTCCACTCGGATTCAGGACCACCACCACATCTGAATCCGGCTTTATCATGGCTTGTAGCTGGGTAAGCAAAGACATGCCGATGACCACCTCGTAGTCGTCGATCGGGGCGACCACCGCTGTCACCCGTCCAGTCCATGCGCCGAATTGGATCTCAACATCCTTCGACGTTCCGCTGGTAGCCACTTCTGCGGAATTGACCGCCTTGAACGTGTGTTCATCATGTTCAATCTTCAGATTTAACCTCTTTGCCGTAGCTAGGTCCACGAAGAAGTCAGTGGCACCCGTATCAATGAGTGCCTGGAAGATGTGACCACCAATGCAGATAGGTGCATAGAGCAGACCTCGTGGCCCCTTGGCCTTCAGGGCATTGAGACTGAGTGAGCCCATCCTTTGGTCGGTCTCTTGCTTCTCCTCCACCGCCATAGATGCTATCTTGCCCCTCAATGGACAGTCCTTCACCTTGTGCGGTCCATTGCAAATATAGCATGAGATGGTGCTGGTACCTTGCGCCACCCCTTTGCCCTTCGCTTGGGAAGCCCCTCCACTTGAGAAGCTCGGATTCGAGCCCTTTGTACCTCCTTTGTGACCTGATTTCGCTCCCCCACCTTTGCCCTGTTTCGATGCTTGGGCTTTGGGAGCTGTGGGTTGAGTCTTGAACTCGATGAGAGCCTCCGCTTGAGCTATCGCCTCGTTCAAACTCTGGACTCCTCTTCGCTGCAACTCCATCTTTGCCCACGGTTTGAGCCCGTCAAGAAAAGTGAAGAGAGAGTCCTCGTTGCTGAGGTCTGGTACCTCCAACAACAATTCGCTGAACTCTCGCACATACTCACGGACATCGCCCTTTTGCGTGAGCCGCCGTAGTCGTGCTCGAGCATCATCCTTAGCGAACGCGGGGAAGAATTGCTTTCGAAGTTCAATTTGGAACTGTACCCAAGTGGTGATTGGAACAGCCCCTCGCTTCACATCGTCGGCCCGACGTCGCCACCAAAGCATCGCCACATCCCTCAAGAACATGGCCGCCGTGCTCACCTTCATGGCTTCCTCCCTCACGCCGGTAACCTGCAAGTATTGCTCCACGGCGAAAAGGAAGTTATCCACCTCCTTCGCGGACCGTCGTCCGCAGAACTCTTGTGGCTTGGGAACATCAAGCTTGTGCAGGGGGCGCGTAGCCTCTCTTGCGACCTCCATTGTCAATGGAGAAGAGGATACGCCTGTGGTGGTACTCTCCTTTAAAAGGCCAACCACCTGATTTTGGAGAGCCTTCACCATGATCTCCAACTCCTCGTTACGCCGCAGCACTTCCTTATAGCGCCGCTCCATATCGAAGGAAATCTGGTTCAGCTGAGCGGCGATCTCACCTCGGAGGGTTGCGTCCCTACCCTCAAGGTCCTCCATCCGTCCTTCAACCTCAGCTATTTGGGCCTCGCACCTCCGTAATCGATTGTCGGCGGAGATAACCGGAGATGCAATACGTAACCCATACAGAGATTCATCAACTGGATGCGCTCCACCCATCGCCGTGCCTCCTCCTGAGGCTGGATTGGGATCCATGGTCGAGGATGATGCGTCCGCCATTCCCACCATGGAAGTTACCGTAGAGGTCGTCTCCTTCATTTCTGGTATGGCTCTGATACCAAGTGACACGAACGAAGGGATTAAAAAGCGAATCCCAACAACGTGCGGCTCGGTCTATCGAAGATAACCGATCAGCCTTCCTGGCGTGGGTACCTAGTCTCTATGACTTAGGTCACGCCTAACAACAATAATGCAGCGAAATACAACACCAGAAAATACCACGAAGGAGAAGAAGAAATGTAGGGGAAGAGAACTTTATTGAATAACCACTCAACTGATTACAATAAGCTCTTTTGGCCTCTCCAGCTCTACCGGATCCCCAATCCCTCCCCTTTGAGGGTCCTCTTATAGAGGAACAACCTCTAGTTACAAGTCCCTCACGAACTCAACTTTCCATGCACAAGATAAGGATGAATTCTAGATAAGATAGGAAAACCCCGATTCCCGCAGGATTCTGCGCAATCAGATAAAACAGCCAAGTTCGTGCCTCAAACGAACTCCGATTACCATGAAACTAGATTCGTTGGATTCAGGACGAAGAATCCTTCTAGATGGCACCTTTTCCACTTTGAACGGACTTCTGTAGAGTTCCCAAAATGCCCCTCAAAGTGAAAGCGCGTGGAAACAGCGTTTCAGCCACGTCTTCTAACCATACACGTTTTCAGTTATAAAAACGTGTTAAAACGTGTCCCTTGCCTTCTGGAGACTTACGCCACGTTCCTCCATCAGTGGCACACATTTCCATGCATCCCAATTTCCCGGATTCAGTCCATGCTTCGAGATAAGCCCACAACGCTGAATCAGTCTCGTTGCAGCAGCTTTCCTCCTAATGATGAACCAGCATGTATTCTCAACAATACACGCCTTGGAGCACGTGCCCACGGCCCCATGCTCTTGGGTATTCCACCTACATCTTGCACACGTTTCCCTAGGTGATCCTAGGGTCCAGATTTGGTCTCCAAGTTGCCCAAATCTCTAGAGAGCACCGTCAGACCTCGAACCCGTCCAACGACCTGATCTGGTTTATACCTTGATCCACGTCCGGTCCAGCCTCGATTCGAGGCACCGTGACGGGAGCTAAGGTCTCATCAGAAGTCCAAGCATATAGAGCGGCGCTTCCACCTCATACGCGACTATGTTGAGAAGAAGTATGTCGAGGTACAAAGAGTAGACTCCGCGGACAACGTGGCGGACCCGTTCACTAAGCAGCTGAGTCAGCAAAAGACCGAAGCCCACCTTGAGAAGATGGAACTAAGATATATGACTGATTGGCTTTAGTGCAAGTGGGAGATTGTTAGATTTATGCCCTAAAAGCCAATCTGACTGATACATTATTAATTTTAGGACATAATTTAGTACTTGACTATTTATTATTGAATAAATAAAAAGCATCTTTTTCATTCATATTGTTTATGTGTCTATGAATCGTCCAAGAATTAATAAGATGATGATGCATATTCTTAAGAGTTAATAATTTGAGCCATGCATCATTGGTGATTAAGTTCTGAATGCTCCTGATCAATGGATCATCACGAGGACGGTGATCGATCCGATCAGTGCACACATTGCTTTTCTTATGGATGGACGAGACTCGAGTCCACAGTGTGGCGACACTGAAGTAATAGTGTAGGTGCTTGTTAAGAATAAGGATACTGAGCGTGACCAAGACAAGAAGTCACTTGGATGTCTATCCACTCGTTAGTGACTTGCTTGATGTTGCAGTATTGTGACTGGTCCTTTGACCTGAA